>NC_056433.1:9284391-9314391 GCF_018296145.1 Oncorhynchus tshawytscha | reverse complement strand
CTGCTGGACAATTCGGGTAAAGTCTAGAAATTAGCACCAGCAACCGTTCTGATTGGTCGAAAAAATATTCCAACTTTGTTTTGGTGGAAAGTGATTGTCTCGTTCAGATGAGGTGATATTCGACTCCAAACATCTGGATTCTTGGTTTATCTGATTGAGACTAAAATCAATCTTGGTGATTTATGTGATTAGAACTGATGTTGGCACAAGACGGAGGGAATGTTGGAACAATGAAATTACAGTTAACGGAAGTCTATGCTTAATCCAGGATAAACTAATGTGTGGAATTTATAATACCAAATACAAAATTAACAAATTCTACAGTGTAAGTGTAAAACTAACAATGACTCAATAATCCATGCCTTCTGGGAATGTTATTAGGTCAAAAAATTATGAATAGAATTATTATTATAATCTGTCTGTCTGTCTGCAAACTTCCAGACCTGGCATGTGAGGCTGCAATGAGATACAATGCCTTGCAAAAGTATTCACCCCCCTTGGCATTTTTCCTATTTTGTTGCATTACAACCTGTCATTTATATAGATTTTTTATTTGGATTTCATGTAATGGACATACACAAAATAGTCAATATTGGTGAAGTGAAATTTAAAAAAAAAACTTCAAAAATAAATGGAAAAGTGGTGCGTGTATATGTATTCACCCCCTTTGCTATCAAGTCCCTAAATAAGATCTGGTGCAACCAATTACCTTCAGAAGTCACATAATTAGTTAAATAAAGTCCACCTGTGTGCAATCTAAGTGTCACATGAACTGTCACATGATCTCAGTATACAGTTGAAGTCGGATGATTAAATACACCTTAGCTAAATATATTTAAACTCAGTTTTTCACAATTCCTGACATTTAATCCTAGTAAAAAAATCCCTGTATTAGGTCAGTTAGGATCACCACTTTATTTTAAGAATGTGAAAAGTCAGAACAATTGTAGAGGGATTTTTATTTCAGCTTTTATTTCTTTCATCACATTCCCAGTGGGTCAGAAGTTTACATACACTCAATTAGATTTTGGTAGCATTGCCTTTAAATTATTTAACTTGGGTCAAACATTTTGGGTAGCCTTCCACAAGCGTCCCACAATAAATTGGGTGAATTTTGGCCTATTCCTCCTGACAGAGCTGGTATAAATGAGTCAGGTTTGTAGGTCTCCTTGCTCGCACAAGCTTTTTCAGTTCTGACCACAAATTTTCTATAGGATTGAGGTAAGGGCTTTGTGATGGCCACTCCAATACCTTGACTTTGTTGTCCTTAAGCCATTTTGCCACAACTTTGGAAGTATGCTTGGGGTCATTGTCCATTTGGAAGACCCATTTGCGATCAAGCTTTAACTTCCTGACTGATGTCTTGAGATGTTGCCTCAATATATCCCCATAATTTTCCTGCCTCTTGATGCTATGTATTTTGTGAAGTGCACCAGTCCTTCCTGCAGCAAAGCACCACCACAACATGATGCTGCCACCCCCGTGCATCACGGTTGGGATGGTGTTTTTTGGCTTGCAAGCCTCCCCCTTTGTCCTCCAAACATAATGATGGTCATTATGGCCAAACAGTTCTATTTTTGTTTCATTGGACCAGAGGACATTTCTCCAAAAAGTACGGTCTTTGTCCCCATGTGCAGCTGCAAACCGTAGTCTGTCTTTTTTTTATGGCGGTTTTGAAGCAGTGGCTTCTTCCTTGCTGAGCAGCCTTTCAGGTTATGTCGATATAGGACTCGTTTTTCTGTGGATATAGATACTTTTGTACCTGTTTCCAAGGTCCTTTGCTGTTGTTCTGGGATTGATTTGCACTTTTCGCACCAAAGTATGTTCATCTCTAGGAGACAGAACACGTCTCCTTCCTGAGCGGTATGATGGTTGCGTGGTCCCATGGTGTTTATTCTTGCGTACTATTGTTTGTACAGATGAACGTGGTACCTTCAGGCATTTGGAAATTCCCAAGGATGAACCAGACTTGTGGAGATCTACTATTTGTTTTCCGAGGTCTTGGCAGATTTCTTTAGATATTTCCATGATGTCAAACAAAGAGGCACTGAGTTTGAAGGTAGGCCTTGAAATACATCAACAGGTACACCTCCAATTAACTCAAATGATGTCAATTAGCCTATCAGAAGCTTCTAAAGCCATGACATAATTTTCTAGAATTTTCCAAGCTGTTTAAAGGCACAGTCAACTTAGTGTATGTGATACAGTGAATTATAAGTGAAATAATATGTCTGCCAACATTTGTTGGAAAAATTCTGTGTGTCATGCACAAAGTAGATGTCCTAACCAACTTGCCAAAACTATAGTTTGTTAACAAGACATTTGTGGAGTGGTTGCAACACGAGTTTTAATGACTCCAACCTAAGTGTATGTAAACTTCAGACTTCTGACAATGTATCCCGAGTGAGCCATATGTGGTCTCTCCTACTGAAGAGCTCTGTGTATTTGTATTTATTATGGATCCTATAATGGATCCCCAACCTGTTGTGGAGAAGTACAGATCAGGGTTGTGTTATAAAAACATATCCAAAACTTTGAACATCCCACAGAACACCATTAAATCCATTATAAAAAAAAGTGGAAAGAATATGGCACCATAGCAAACCTGCCAAGAGAGGGCCGCCCACCAAAACTCACAGACCAGGCAAGGAGGGCATTAATCAGAGAGGCAACCAAGAGACCAAAGATGGCCCTGAAGGAGCTGAAAAGCTCCACAGCGGAGATTGGACTATCTGTCCATAGGATTACCTTAACCCGTACACTCCACAGAGCTGGGCATTACGTGTCCAGAAAAAGCCATTGCTTAAAGTAAAAAATAAGCAAACACGTTTGGTGCTCACCAAAAGGCATGTGGGAGACTCCCCAAACGTATGGAAGAAGGCACTCTGGTCAGATGAGACTAAAATGTAACTTTTTGGCCATCAAGGAAAATGTTATGTCTGGCGCAAACCCAACACCTCTCATCACCCCGAGAACACCATCCTCATAGTGAAGCGAGGTGGTGGCAGCATCATGCTGTGGGGATGTTTTCATCGGCAGGGACTGGGAAACTGGTCAGAATTGAAGGAATGATGGATGGTGCTAAATACAGGAAAATTCTTGAGGGAAACCTGTTTCAGTCTTCCAGAGATTTGAGACTGGGACGGAGGTTCAAATTCAAGCAGGACAATGACCGTAAGCATACTGCTAAAGCAACACTTGAGTGGTTTAAGGGGAACATTTAAATCTCTTGGAATGGCCTAGTCAAAGCCCAGACCTCAATTCAATTCAGAATCTGTGGTATGACTTAAAGATTGCTGTAACCCAGCGGAACCCATCCAACTTGAAGGAGCTGGAGCAGTTTTGCCTTGAAGAATGGGCAACAGTCCCAGTGGCTAGATGTGCCAAGCTTTTAGAGACATACCCCAAGAGACTTGCAGCTGTAATTGCTGCAAAAGGAGGCTCTACAAAGTATTGACTTTCGGGGGGTGAATAGTTATGCACGCTCAAGTCTTATTTGTTGTTTGTTTCACAATAGAAAGTATTTTGCATTGTTTGCATTGTTAAAGTGGCATGCTGTGTAAATCAAATGATACAAACCCCCCAAAATACTATTTTAATTTCAGATTGTAAGTCAACAAAATAGGAAACAGGCCAAGGGGGGTGAATACTTTCGCAAACCACTGTACCTGATGGGTTGGACGATACTTTTTTCGTCAATCATCTTGAAAAAATGTGTACTTAAAAACTGGAAATCAACCAATACTCCATCGTTACCACAATGGAAAAGTTCCATCATTAACACAATGGAAAGGCCAAATTCTTTATTATCTAAATGTTGAAAGTGTGTGGGTTGACAGAGAGAAAGAAATTGGTGCCTTTTGAGGCCATGTGGTAGAGAGAAAGACGCTGGCGCTGGAGATGGGGATGTGAGCAGGTGGGTCTGGGCTGGGGTGATGTTGTGGATGGAGATGGGGATGTGAGCAGGTGGGTCTGGGCTGGGGTGATGTTGTGGATGGAGATGGGGATGTGAGCAGGTGGGTCTGGGCTGGGGTGATGTTGTGGATGGAGATGGGGATGTGAGCAGGTGGGTCTGGGCTGGGGTGATGTTGTGGATGGAGATGGGGATGTGAGCAGGTGGGTCTGGGCTGGGGTGATGTTGTGGATGGAGATGGGGATGTGAGCAGGTGGGTCTGGGCTGGGGTGATGTTGTGGATGGAGATGGGGATGTGAGCAGGTGGGTCTGGGCTGGGGTGATGTTGTGGATGGAGATGGGGATGTGAGCAGGTGGGTCTGGGCTGGGGTGATGTTGTGGATGGAGATGGGGATGTGAGCAGGTGGGTCTGGGCTGGGGTGATGTTGTGGATGGAGATGGGGATGTGAGCAGGTGGGTCTGGGCTGGGGTGATGTTGTGGATGGAGATGGGGATGTGAGCAGGTGGGTCTGGGCTGGGGTGATGTTGTGGATGGAGATGGGGATGTGAGCAGGTGGTCTGGGCTGGGGTAATGTTGTGGATGGAGATGGGGATGTGAGCAGGTGGGTCTGGGTTGGGGTAATTTTGTGGATGGATGGGGATGTGAGCAGGTGGGTCTGGGCTGGGGTAATGTTGTGGATGGAGATGGGAATGTGAGCAGGTGGGTCTGGGCTGGGGTGATGTTGTGGATGGAGATGGGGATGTGAGCAGGTGGGTCTGGGCTGGGGTGATGTTGTGGATGGAGATGGGGATGTGAGCAGGTGGGTCTGGTCAGCAGGAGGAAGAGGGAATCATGTGTGTGTGTGTGTGTGTCAGAACAGTGTTTTCCAGGAACTCAGCCATGTCAGACGAAGAGAGCAGGGTCTTAAACCTATTAAGACTGAGACACGCAGAGCTCTCCTACTGTAGAGCTCTGTGTGGTCTCTCCTACTGTAGAGCTCTGTGTGGTCTCTCCTATTGTAGAGCTCTGTGCGGTCTCTCCTACTGTAGAGCTCTGTGTGGTCTCTCCTACTGTAGAGCTCTGTGTGGTCTCTCCTACTGTAGAGCTCTGTGTGGTCTCTCCTACTGTAGAGCTATGTGTGGTCTCTCCTACTGTAGAGCTCGGTGTGGTCTCTCCTACTGTAGAGCTATGTGTGGTCTCTCCTATTGTAGAGCTCTGTGTATTCTCTGTGTGATCTATCTTACTGTTAGGTCAGTGGAACAGTTGTTTGTGCCAAATGCTGTTTGTTTTGAAGTTACGCACCACAGGGATTCTAGTTCGAGTTCCCTTTAGGCCGTAGATAACTGTGACCTAAACCATAGAAATCCATTTGACTTTGACATGCCATTAAAACTGAAATAGCTAAATGCCACGCACAGGTTGATAAAGTGACAACACATTGACCTCCAATAAATAAATAAATCTATCTATCTATCTATCTATCTATCTATCTATCTATCTATCTATCTATCTATCTATCTATCTATCTATCTATCTATCTATCTATCTATCTATCTATCTATCTATCTATCTATCTATCTATCTATCTATCTATCTATCTATCTATCTATCTATCTATCTATCTATCTATCTATCTATCTATCTATCTATCTATCTATCTATCTATCTATCTATCTATCTATCTATCTATCTATCTATCTATCTATCTATCTATCTATCTATCTATCTATCTATCTATCTATCTATCTATCTACCTATCTACCTATCTACCTATCTAACTAACTAACTAACTACAGGTAATGGAACATTTGCTATTTTAGTATTTCTCCTGTAGGTCTCCTGAAAGGCCTCCACTTCTATGTCAAAGGTAATAAAACAAAAACACTAGAGTAAATACTATAGTATTGTCCACAAAAACACTAGAGTAAATACTATAGTATTGTCCACAAAAACACTAGAGTAAATACTACAGTATTGTCCACAAAAACACTAGAGTAAATACTATAGTATTGTCCACAAAAACACTAGAGTAAATACTATAGTATTGTCCACAAAAACACTAGAGTAAATACTGTAGTGTTTATACTATACTGTAATTTTTTAAAATGTGGGTTGTCCTACTTTGCTTTTTAAATACATAGAAATGTCACTGGGTTCACAGTCATCGTGTTGCATCCATTTAAATAGTGTTTGGTGTGAATCTATTTAAGTATGAATATGTAGGGAGAGAGTGTGGGCCTTCCAACAAGAGACATACAGTGAGCTTCAAAAGTATTCACAAATATCATACCCCAAAGACATGCTAACCTTTCACTATTACAATAACAGGAGAGGGTAGCATTTTGGATGGGGTATGATAAATGTGCATCTGTAACTTTCTCACTCATCATTATTGATGATTCATTAAGGACTATCCATAATCATGGTAGCATCCACATTAATGTAGAAGTGTTTAGGAGAACTTGTTGTATTCTTATTTACAATTAAAGTAAAATGACAAACTTGATGCGGGCTAGGAATATGGGACCAAATACTAAACTTTTGACTAGTTTAATAGACATATACTGTAAATTAATTTGTCCCAATACTTTTGGTCCTCTAAAATGGGGGGAGGGGCTATGTACAAAAAGTGATGTAACATCCAAACGATTCACCCAATATGGATAAAAATACCCTCAAATTAAAGCTGACAGTCTGCACTTTAACCTTGTCCTTGTAGCATTTCAAAAAGTGCTGGAGTACAGAGCTAAAACAACTGAAAATGCGTCACTGTCCCAATGCTTTTGGAGCTCACTGTATAGCATATTTCTGAGGGTATTTATTTCGATAGGAAACAGAGATTCTGAGGAACTCATTAAAATATTTGTACTACACTAGTGTAAACAATGTGGACATAGTAACAGTTTCTCTCTAAGGGGATTCTACTACTAAAATTGTGAGAAAATCTATCTGGATTATGTTCCATAGAAGAGTGTGGTCTCTGCATCTCTTTGTGAGCCACTGCTGTCCTGCCTTGACCTTCTATACTGGATGGAATAGTTTCACAGAGACGGACAGGATGTGTTTGAGGGGGGCAGACAGAGAGAGAGATCGCATCTGTGTGTGTCGACACAACGGCCCTAATGTGTGCTCTGTTGTGTGTGTCTACTGTCATTTTCTCTCTCTCACACACACACACACACACACACACACACACACACACACACACACACACACACACACACACACACACACACACACACACACACACACACACGCACACACAGCGGCTGCGTCTGATTAGCCTCTAAGCTCCTAGCACACACACACACCATCGGTCCACAGGATCAACTCATCACTCCTCACCCGTCCATGACACAGCTATATTTCATAACAGGCTGACTGTCACACTGTCATGTCTCTCCACATTTCAAACACAATGTGCTCCTAATACACTTAGTGACGTACGTGAGGGAACTGTCTGGTATTCCTGTGGGAAGTGGTAGCGTGCATTGTTGGGTGCACACTGTTTGCAAACAACTGTGTTCCTCAGTCCCTGACTGTGTCCAACATTAATATGTTCCTCAGTCCCTGACTGTGTCTGATGTTAATGTGTTCCTCAGTCCCTGACTGTGTCTGATGTTAATGTGTTCCTCAGTCCCTGACTGTGTCTGATGTTAATGTGTTCCTCAGTCCCTGACTGTGTCTGATGTTAATGTGTTCCTCAGTCCCTGACTGTGTCTGATGTTAATGTGTTCCTCAGTCCCTGACTGTGTCTGATGTTAATGTGTTCCTCAGTCCCTGACTGTGTCTGATGTTAATGTGTTCCTCAGTCCCTGACTGTGTCTGATGTTAATGTGTTCCTCAGTCCCTGACTGTGTCTGATGTTAATGTGTTCCTCAGTCCCTGACTGTGTCTGATGTTAATGTGTTCCTCAGTCCCTGACTGTGTCTGATGTTAATGTGTTCCTCAGTCCCTGACTGTGTCTGATGTTTCTTTTCTTTCCTTCTCCTCAAAGCTCCTCTTTCCCATCATCTCTACCTTTGGCTGGGTCAGCAGGAAGTGACATTTTCATTTGGAGTTTTTGGAGGCTGTTGACTCTCGTTATTCACGCTAATGCCAGGTGTGTCCAATCATGTCCTAATGAGGAGTGAAGTGTGAGTGAGAGAGCAGTGGAAATCTGGTTATGGAGCTGCTGCAACAGGGCAGGGTGGTGAGCAGAACAGAGCAGAACAGAACAGAACAGAACAGAACAGAACAGAACAGAACAGAACAGAGCAGAACAGAACCAGAACAGAACAGAACAGAACAGAACAGAACAGAACAGAACAGAATGCAGAACAGAACAGAATAGAGCAGAACAGAACAGAACAGAACAGAATAGAGCAGAACAGAACAGAGCAGAACAGAATGAGCAGAACAGAACAGAACAGAGCAGAACAGAACAGAACAGAACAGAGCAGAACAGAACAGAGCAGAACAGAACAGAACAGAGCAGAACAGAGCAGAATAGAACAGAACAGAACAGAACAGAACAGAACAGAACAGAACAGAATAGAGCAGAACAGAACAGAACAGAACAGAACAGAACAGAACAGAACAGAACAGAACAGAACAGAACAGAACAGAGCAGAACAGAACAGAACAGAGCAGAACAGAGCAGAACAGAACAGAGCAGAACAGAACAGAACAGAACAGAGCAGAACAGAACAGAATAGAGCAGAACAGAACAGAATAGAGCAGAACAGAACAGAATAGAGCAGAACAGAACAGAACAGAATAGAGCAGAACAGAACAGAATAGAATAGAGCAGAACAGAACAGAACAGAGCAGAACAGAGCAGAATAGACATTTTCATTAGAACAGAACAGAACAGAACAGAATAGGCAGAACAGAACAGAACAGAACAGAATAGAACAGAACAGAACAGAACACAGAACAGAACAGAACCAGAACAGAACAGAACCAATCAGAACAGTCAGAGCAGAACAGAACAGAACAGAGCAGAAGAGCAGAACAGAGCAGAACAGAACAGAACAGAGCAGAACAAACAGAACAGAATAGGCAGAACAGAACAGAGCAGAACAGAACAGAATAGAGCAGAACAGAACAGAACAGAACAGAACAGAATAGAGCAGAACAGAACAGAACAGAACAGAGCAGAACAGAGCAGAATAGAACAGAACAGAACAGAGCAGAACAGAACAGAACAGAGCAGAACAGAGCAGAACAGAGCAGAACAGAACAGAGCAGAACAGAACAGAACAAGCAGAACAGAGCAGAATAGAACAGAACAGAACAGAACAGAACAGAACAGAACAGAACAGAGCAGAACAGAACAGAACAGAACAGAGCATAACAGAGCAGAATAGAGCAGAACAGAACAGAGCAGAACAGAACAGAACAGAACAGAGCAGAGTAGAACAGAACAGAACAGAGCAGAACAGAACAGAACAGAACAGCAGCAAGGCAGACCATGGAAAGTTTATGGGTCATCAATATAATATTTGTTATTATCCCTGCTCTGTTTTTCACTAAAGACAGAACCAAATTAGTTTTTATTTACACTTGACAATTTCCAGGACTTTTTAACTACATTTTGACAAGTCCAAAATAGTTATTTCAGGGGTTGAACCAGGGTTATCTATCATTTAATTTTAAGCAATTGTTTACACATGGATTCAGCAGCATGTGAAGAAGGGAATGAGGCATTGGAAGATAGTATAGTAGACTCTCTTATAACCCCCTTTGATAACAGGAAGAGAGATGACTGATGTGCATGATGTCAGGGCAGTAAGACAATGTCCCTGTAGTAGTCTGACTTTTTGTTGGCCAATGTTTGGTGTCTTTTTTGGCCAGTGACTTGTTTCGAGTGTGTGCATATGATGCTGACTACAAAACAAAGCTGAAGATAATGCCAGGATGTAATGGCCAGCCAGACAGATGTAACCAGCAGCAGAAGGATTGTGGTCTGGGAGACCACCATGGTACCACCATAGTCTATAATGGCAGAGACTGACTTAGACTCTGTTATGAAGGGAAGGTCAGAGACCAGGTTAATATGTCTCTCATTAGACTCTGTTATGAAGGGAAGGTCAGAGACCAGGTTAATATGGCTCTCATCAGACTCTGTTATGAGGGGAAGATCAGAGACCAGGTTTATGTGGCTCTCATTACACTGTGTTGTGAAGGGAAGGTCAGAGACCAGGTTTATATGACTCTCGTTAGACTGTGTTATGAAGGGAAGGTCAGAGACCAGGTTAATATGGCTCTCATTAGACTGTGTTATGAAGGGAAGGTCAGAGACCAGGTTAATATGACTCTCATTAGACTCTGTTATGAAGGGAAGGTCAGAGACCAGGTTAATATGGCTCTCATTAGACTCTGTTATGAAGGGAAGGTCAGAGACCAGGTTAATATGACTCTCATTAGACTCTGTTATGAAGGGAAGGTCAGAGACCAGGTTAATATGACTCTCATTAGACTGTGTTATGAAGGGAAGGTCAGAGACCAGGTTAATATGGCTCATTAGACTCTGTTATGAAGGGAAGGTCAGAGACCAGGTTTATATGACTCTCATCAGACTCTGTTATGAAGGGAAGGTCAGAGACCAGGTTAATATGACTCTGATTAGACTGTGTTATGAAGGGAAGGTCAGAGACCAGGTTAATATGGCTCTCATTAGACTCTGTTATGAAGGGAAGGTCAGAGACCAGGTTAATATGGCTCTCATCAGACTCTGTTATGAGGGGAAAGTCAGAGACCAGGTTTATGCCACATTACAGTGTTACAGAAGCCCTGAAGCCAAAAGCAAAAAATAAATAATGATAATGCTTAATTAAGACTCTTGGAATTATCCAATTCAAACAACTTAGTATCTCGTTCAAATTGTAGTAAAAAACGAAGTTGTTCAAATGACATAGTAAGTCATTCAAACAAGATACTTAGTCATTTGAAAGTTCTTATTATCTATTTTGAATGACTTAATTGTTCTTTTGTCTAATTTGGCCTCATCTGTTATGCAGCTTGTCAGTGGTTGTTGCAGCAATTCATTCACTGATTCCATCCATTGATATGATTATTGATGGACAGGTCTTTGATAGCCTGAAGCAGGGCTGCATGTTGAATGCCAGAGCATGTTAGTGTGGAGTGAGGAACTTAATTTGAGCAGATAAAAAAAAATATTTAAAAAATGGTGTCAACCTTCTCTCCCGCTCCAGTTTGGCGCTGGTACTGCTCAGCCACAAGCTCTGGGCATACTCTGCCTAGGATTTTTCATTTCCTTTGTAACTATTATTTTAATTACGCCTATTTTGGTTTTAATTATTTAGCCTATCCCACTCACAGTAGCCTATATCTACTTTGTATTCTACTTTTTAACATGAGCATATGTCATTTCTATTTCGAATGACTTTAAATGTCTTCATGGATGTTTTAGGTAGCCAAAACATGTACCATGTATCTTTGTTTTTTCTTGGAATAGAAACGCCATAATATAAATACAGTACATTTAATCAAGCAACAATATCACAAATAAATTGTAAATAATTAAGGCCAGTATCAGATTATTTTGAATTATTATTCATAATAAACTGATTATTCTTAAATAAAAGGGAATCAATAATCTCAAACAAATTATTTGCCCAAAGAAGCAAATGAGCTTTGGAAATGGGCTCTAGAAATTAAAAAGTATTTTTTATTGTTATTAAAAAGAAAGAAATAATATTCATTTAAAAGCTGAATTACATACAGGAATATTAGTGGAAATATGTCCATATTATAAACAAGAGAAAGGAGAATGGAATATATTTGAAAAGATTTAGATTGGAGAAAGAAAACAAGTAGGCCTCCAGGTTATTACTCAATACTGTCATCTGCAGGAAGACCACGAGATTCCAACATACCATAGTACTCTATTACATTTAAGAAGGGACCGGCACAGAGTCCAGTAACACAGTGTCACAAGGCTACACAGTCATGGGCCTTCACTTTACCACTGCTGAAGGGAATAAACAGCTGTCCTTGATTGTTAGCTAGAATGAAACGTTGAAAGAAATGTGTGCAACACAAAGAGGTACCTGCCGTGGAGCTGTTTTTACTCGTCAATAATCTGTGTTCTCTTTTGGTGATATCACCATTGTTCATAACCTCGGTGACGGTCTGTTCGATTACAGCCAAAAGCTGTTTTGTTGGGTTTGTAGTGAGTCTCTTCTGATCAGTTAGTTGCCTGAGTTCTAGAATGTCTGATCAGTTAGTTGCCTGAGTTCTAGAATGTCTGATCAGTTAGTTGCCTGAGTTCTAGAATGTCTGATCAGTTAGTTAACTGAGTTCTTCGTTATTATAGACAGCGTCGTCTTGTACAGTAACAGCGCCTCCCTCTGGGCGGATGACTATAGAGGTGTTATTCTGGAGACTTCAGGGCTTGTTTCTCATAGCGGGTAAAGTTATTCCTGACATAGGGGATAGAGGCTTCTAGCTTGGATATGTCTTTACGCACCAGTCTGTAGTAGGTAGGTATCCACGGCTGGGTCAATAAGCGCAGGTGGAACGAACATAGATGAAAACCTAAACACAGTTTGTTCGTGGGGAATCTCTTAACAACAGTTTCAGATGCAATGTGCGTATGAATTAGTAGTCAAAACGTGTTGCAGTTGTGCATCCTGATGTTCAGGCTGATTTGCTCCTATATGTATTCTTGTACGTGTATTTTCTGTAAAGAGTTTACTAATGTATATTATATAATATAATGTATATTAGTAAACACAGAGGCGGCTTAATCTCAATGTATTTTTAAATGTTGAGCTTTATTCCATTCTACTTTCTCGTGTTTATATTGTGGGTATATTCCCACTAATATGCCTTTATACAATTAAGCTTTTACATGTGTATTTTCCTGTCTTCTTAACAATAATAATTATAAAATGTTTAGAAAACACTTTGTATGCTCAATACACATTTGAAGCTTTTTGGTGCCTGCATCAATGCGCAAATGATTTTACCGCTGCAGTTTGAGATGATTTATTCACTTTAATTTATGAAAAGATTGGCCTCCCGACTGGCGCAGCAGCATCACTACAGCCTGGGGTTAGAACCCGTGACCGGCGGTCCGGTAGGGCGGCGCACAATTACCTTCGTAAGGGCCGCTAGGGGACTTTACTTGTCTCATCGCGCTCTAGCGACTCCTTGTGGCGGGCCGGGTGCCTGCAAGCTGACCTCAGTCGTCAGTTGAACGGTGTGTCCTCCGATGGTGCGGCTGGCTTCCAGGTTATGCGAGCGGGTGTTAAGAAGCGCGGCTTGGCGGGTCATGTTTGTTTTGGAGGACGCATGACTCAACCTTCGCCTATCCTGAGCCCGTTGGGGAGTTGCAGCGATGTGTGTTTACGATTGGATATCACGAAATTGGGGAGAAAAAGGGGGTACATTTTTTTTAAACATGTGTTATTACTTTATTTCTTTATTATTTATGATTTATTTATTTCTGGTATTTCAGCTTAATGAAATTGATTTATATTATGGTGTTTCTATTTAAAGAAAAACAAAAATACATTTTACAATAGCCTTTGTATTGCCTACATAAAACAGCCATTAATACACTATATATGTATCTATATATATATATAAAATAAAAACAACATATACAACTATATATGTATCTATATATATATATATAAAATAAAAACAACAACAACAGAAAAAAAAAAAAAAATATATATATATATATATATATATATATATATATATATATAGAACAATATATATTGTGGACACCCCTTCAAGTATGTGGAAAAATATAAATATATATATATATATAATAAAAGTATGTGGACACCCCTTCAAATTAGCAGTGGTGTAAAGTATTTAAGTAAAAATACTTCAAAGTACCAGTTAGGTAGTTTTTGGCATCTGTACTTTACTTTACAATTTCTATTTTTGGCAACTTTTACTTTTACTTTACCACATTCCTAAAGAAAATAATGTACTTTTTACTCCATAAATGTTTTCCTGACACTCAAAAGTATTTGTTACATTTTGAATGCTTAGCAGTACAGGAAAATGGTCAAATTCACAGCCTTATCAAGAGAACATCCCTACTGCCTCTGATCTGGTGGACTTACTAAACACACATGCTTCTTTTGTAAATTATGTCGGAGTGTCGGAGTGTGTCCCTGGCTATCCGTAAATAAAAAAAACAAGAAAATGTTGCCGTCTGACTTGCTGAATGTAAGGAGTTTGAAATGTATACTTTTAATTTTGATACTTAAGTATATTTTATCAATTACATTTACTTTTCATACTTAAGTATATTTTGAGCCAAATACATTTAGATTTTTACAGAAGTAATATTTTACTTCAAATCAAATCAAATGTATTTATATAGCCCTTCGTACATCAGCTGATATCTCAAAATGCTGTACAGAAACCCAGCCTAAAACCACAAACAGCAAGCAATGCAGGTGTAGAAGCACGGTGGCTAGGAAAAACTCCCTAGAAAGGCCAAAACCTAGGAAGAAACCTAGAGAGGAACCAGGCTATGTGGGGTGGCCAGTCCTCTTCTGGCTGTGCCCGGTGGAGATTCTAACAGAACATGGCCAAGATGTTCAAATGTTCATAAATGACCAGCAGGGTCAAATAATACTAATAATCACAGTAGTTGTCGAGGGTGCAACAAGTCAGCACTTCAGGAGTAAATGTCAGTTGGCTTTTCATAGCCGATCATTAAGAGTATCTCTACTGCTCCTGCTGTCTCTAGAGAGTTGAAAACAGCTGGGGGGGGTCAGGGGCAGTGTGTTGAGGCCTGAACGGACCAGGTAGGAACCATTTCCCCTCAGAGCCCTGTGGTGGGCACACCTGAAGGAAAATGTGTGTGTGTGTGTGGTTTAGTCTATAGAAGACTGTGTGTTTGTGTGTGTCTGAATGTGTATGTGTGTGTTCGTGTGTGTGTATTTACGCATGAGCCCAGGAGACGCAACTGACCTGGATCTGAACACAGACATGTCTCACAGGTGTAACATACCCTAAGATCTAATGAATACAGTATGCTGTTCACACCACAGGAGACGGAAAGGTAAGTACAGAGATGGGGCTGTGCCTTGTACCAGTCTCTGATTGGAGCAGAAGAGATGGGGCCGGGCCTTGTACCAGTCTCTGATTGGAGCAGATGAGATGGGGCTGGGCTTTGTACCAGTCTCTGATTGGAGTAGAAGAGATGGGGCCGGGCCTTGTACCAGTCTCTGATTGGAGCAGATGAGATGGGGCTGTGCCTTGTACCAGTCTCTGATTGGAGCAGATGAGATGGGGCTGTGCCTTGTACCAGTCTCTGATTGGAGCAGATGAGATGGGGCTGTGCCTTGTACCAGTCTCTGATTGGAGCAGATGAGATGGGGCTGTGCCTTGTACCAGTCTCTGATTGGAGCAGATGAGATGGGGCTGTGCCTTGTACCAGTCTCTGATTGGAGCAGATGAGATGGGGTTGGGCTTTGTACCAGTCTCTGATTGGAGCAGATGAGATGGGGCTGGGCCTTGTACCAGTCTCTGATTGGAGCAGATGAGATGGGGCTGTGCCTTGTACCAGTCTCTGATTGGAGCAGATGAGATGGGGCTGTGCCTTGTACCAGTCTCTGATTGGAGCAGATGAGATGGGGCTGTGCCTTGTACCAGTCTCTGATTGGAGCAGATGAGATGGGGTTGGGCTTTGTACCAGTCTCTGATTGGAGCAGGGAGCAGATGAGATGGGGCTAGGCCTTGTACCAGTCTCTGATTGGAGCAGATGTGATGGGGCTGTGCCTTGTACCAGTCTCTGATTGGAGCAGATGAGATGGGGCTGTGCCTTGTACCAGTCTCTGATTGGAGCAGATGAGATGGGGCTGTGCCTTGTACCAGTCTCTGATTGGAGCAGATGAGATGGGGCTGTGCCTTGTACCAGTCTCTGATTGGAGCAGATGAGATGGGGTTGGGCTTTGTACCAGTCCCTGATGGGAGCAGATGAGATGGGGGGGTTGGTCTCTGATTGGAGCAGATGAGACCAGTCTCTGATTGGAGCAGATGAGATGGGGCCGGGCCTTGTACCAGTCTCTGATTGGAGCAGAAGAGATGGGGCTGGAGCAGGAGATTTGTACCAGTCTCTGATTGGAGCAGATGAGATGGGGCCGGGCCTTGTACCAGTCTCTGATTGGAGCAGATGAGATGGGGCTGGGCTTTGTACCAGTCTCTGATTGGAGCAGATGAGATGGGGCTGGGCGTTGTACCAGTCTCTGATGGTGGAGCAGATGAGATGGGGCTGGGCCTTGTACCAGTCTCTGATGGTGGAGCAGATGAGATCGGGCTGTGCCTTGTACCAGTCTCTGATTGGAGCAGATGAGATGGGGCTGCGCATTGTACCAGTCTCTGATTGAAGTGATATGGGGAATGTGGTTGGGTAGCAACAACTTAGTAAGAAATGTGTAATATGTGATGTCATTTGATCTACAATATGTCATGTCATATTTGCAAATACAAATCACACAGTCACACAGTCACACAGTCACTCACAGTCACACACAGTGCAGGAGGGCTGGAGTCTGGAGAGCTGGTGGAGAAAACCATCTTCCCAGCTCTTGAAACTTCTTATGGCTACAGGTGCAGTATTGAGTATCTTGGATGAAAGATGGATGAAAGTGCCCAGAGTAAATGGCCTGCTCCTCAGTCCCAGTTGCAAATATGTGCATATTATTATTAGTATTGGGTAGAAAATACTCCGAAGTTTCTAAAACTGTTTGAATGATGTCTGTGAGTATGACAGAACTCATATGGCAGGCAAAACCCTGAGAAGAAATCCAAACAGGAAGTGAGGAATCTGAGGTTGGACGATTTTCAACCCAGGCCCTATTGAATCCACAGTAGAATATGGATAGAGTTGCACTTCCTAGGTCTTCCACTAGATGTCAACTGTCTTTAGAAACTTGAATGAGGCTTCTACTGTGTTGTGGGGCTGAATAAGAGCTGAATGAGTCAGGTTACTGGCAGAGAGCCATTTCCTGGTCACGCGCATTTCACATGATTATCGACCTGCGTTCCATGGTTTCTCTAGACACAAAGGAATTCTCCGGTTGGAACGTTATTGAAGATTTATGATAAAAACATACTAAAGACTGATTGTATACTTAGTTTAAAATATTTCTTCGACCTGTAATATAGCTTTTTGAAATTTTTGTCCGAAGTTATGCTGGACTTGCACGAGCTTTTGGATATGTGTACCTAACGCCCTAACAAAAGTAGTTACTTGGACAGAAATAATGGACATTATCGAACAAATCAAGCATTTATTGTGGAACTGGGGTTCCTGGTAGTGCATTCTGATGAAGGTCATCAAAGGTAAGGGAACACTTCTCATGTAATTTATGGTTTATGTTGACTCTAACATAGTGGCTAATTTGACTTGATTGTTCTGAGCGCCGTCTCAGATTATTGCATGGTTTGCTTTTGCTGTAAAGTTTTTTTGAGATCTGACACAGTGGTTGCATTAAGGAGAGGTGTATCTATAATTCCATGTGTATAATTTGTATTATCGTCTACATTTATTTTATTTGAAATCTTTTTACATTTTACCCCCTTTTCTCCCCAATTTCGTGGTATCCAATTGTTAGTAATTACTATCTTGTCTCATCGCTACAACTCCCGTACGGGCTCAGGAGAGACAAAGGTCAAAAGCCATACGTCCTCCGAAACACAACCCAACCAAGCCGCACTGCTTCTTAACACAGCGTGCATCCAACCCGGAAGCCAGCCACACCAATGTGTCGGAGGAAACACCGTGCACCTGGCAACCTTGGCTAGCGTGCACTGCACCCGGCCCGCCACAGGAGTCACTGGTGCGCAATGAGACAAGGATATCCCTCCAGCCAAACCCTCCCTAACCCGGACAACGCTAGGCCAATTGTGCGTCGCCCCACGGACCTCCTGGTCGCGGCCGGCTGCGACAGAGCCTGGGCGCGAACACAGAGTCTCTGTTGGCACAACTAGCGTTGCGATGCAGTGCCCTAGACCACTTCATCTACATTTATGATGAGTATTTCTGTTGAATCGATGTGACTACTACTACTTGGAACTAGTGAATGTAACGCGCCAATGTAAACTCAGATTTAAAAAAAATATAAATATGAACTTTATCAAAACAAAACATACATGTATTGTGTAACAATAAGTCCTATGAGTGTCATCTGATGAAGATCATCAAAGGTTAGGGATGAATTTTATCTCTATTTGTGCTTTTTGTGACTCCTCTCTTTGGCTGGAAAAATGGCTGTGTTTTTCAGTGGCTTGGTGGTGACCTAACATAATCGTTTGTGGTGCTTTCGCTGTAAAGCCTATTTGAAATCTGACACTGTAGTGGTATAAAATACATGTATGTTTGAGGAATTTTAATTATGAGATTTCTGTTGTTTTAAATTTGGCGCCCTGCACTTTCACTGGCTGTTGTCATATCCCGTTAATGGGATTTCAACCCTAAGAAGTGTTAAACAGTGGAACTGGGAGATAACTGGGAGATTCCATTATCGTAAGAGTAGGGGTGTTTGTCCTGGCGCTCAAACCATCACGGTCACCTAATAATCCCCAATTTACAATTGGCTCATTAATCCCCCATCCTCTCCCCTGTAACTATTCCCCAGGTCATTGCTGCAAATGAGAATGTTTTCTCAGTCAATTTACCTGGTAAACTAACGGATAAATTAATAAATAAAAGAGGGAGAAATAGAGGGAATAGCAGTGAGAGGGGATGTCATTAACCCCACAGGAACCACTCACAAACCACAACCAGGGAACTAGGAACACAGTCCTAATGCAAAACATGACCAATAATGGTTACACTCTCACTTTCTATAAGAGAGGAGTGAAACTGCAGGAAATGTCAGAGTTAAAATCAACATATGACTAACAGACAATGGCAGTGTTTACCCAATTCTGATCTTTTCTACTAGTTAGTATTTTTACCAATACGATCAGATCATAATTGGGGAAAAAGTCAGAATTGGCTTGCCTTTGTAAACCGAGCCATAATAACAAAGACCAACGTAGAATTGAAATGCTGCCATTTGTAATGATGTCACTGATTTCATATGGTGGCATGCTTGGGGACGCAGTGGACTGTATATCACACACAATAAACATGCTTGGGGACGCAGTGGACTGTATATCACACGTAATAAACATGCTTGGGGACGCAGTGGACTGTATATCACACACAATAAACATGCATGGGGACGCAGTGGACTGTATATCACACACAATAAACATGCATGGGGACGCAGTGGACTGTATATCACACACAATAAACATGCATGGGGACGCAGTGGACTGTATATCACACACAATAAACATGCTTGGGGGACGCAGTGGACTGTATATCACACGTAATAAACATGCATGGGGACGCAGTGGTTATGTGATTTGATAATGCTGATTTGATAATGCTGTAATAGCTCTGTATGTGCCACTGTGGGTGATAATGGGTGATCATGTTAGAATGAATAACGCAGACTATAAAGTTAAATAATGTTCTGTTTACGTAATAGACGCAACTACTCCTAGTCTCACCTTCATGTCTCCTGTTAGCAATTTGTTATTCTTCAATAATACAAACCCCAAAGCAAATCAGGGGCAGAAAAATAGGTTTATTTGAGAAGGCCAAATCAAGATGTTATGCTGGGAGATAGATGTTCAGTCTCCCCTGTCCTCAGCTTTTCTCCACTGAACAAAGGAACAGGATGCCATTTATAACCCCCCACCCTAGCCTGGGGTTGACCAATCAGAAGTCCTTACAGTACGACTGGACCAATGGCCAAATAACAAGTATCCTGCTCCCATCTCAATGTCCAGACTGTAACACACGTAGCTCTGAGTTCAGGACTGACATTCCACAGATTCTAAACAGATGTTGAACTGAAAACCAACTCCTATTGATTTAATCCTAGTCCTCTCGCCCTCTGCATTGTGTATTTATCTTCAAAATATTCTTATACTCCCAGCTACTCCTAGTCTCATCTTCATACCTCCTAACTACTCATAATCTCACCTTAATTCCTCCTAACTACTCATAATCTCACTTTAATTCCTCCTAACTACTCATAATCTCACTTTAATTCCTCCTAACTACTCATAATCTCACTTTAATTCCTCCTAACTACTCATAATCTCACCTTAATACCTCCTAACTACTCATAATCTCACTTTAATTCCTCCTAACTACTCATAATCTCCCCTTAATTCCTCCTAACTACTCATAATCTCACCTTAATTCCTCCTAACTACTCATAATCTCACCTTAATTCCTCCTAACTACTCATAATCTCACTTTAATTCCTCCTAACTACTCATAATCTCACCTTCATTACCTCCCAACTACTTCTAGTCTCACCTTCTTACACCCGTAGTGTCTGGTAATTAGCTTTAATTGAGTGGTAGTTAATTGGTTACTACAGTGCCTTGCGAAAGTATTCGGCCCCCTTGAACTTTGCGACCTTTTGCCACATTTCAGGCTTCAAACATAAAGATATAAAACTGTATTTTTTTGTGAAGAATCAACAACAAGTGGGACACAATCATGAAGTGGAACGACATTTATTGGATATTTCAAACTTTTTTAACAAATCAAAAACTGAAAAATTGGGCGTGCAAAATTATTCAGCCCCTTTACTTTCAGTGCAGCAAACTCTCTCCAGAAGTTCAGTGAGGATCTCTGAATGATCCAATGTTGACCTAAATGACTAATGATGATAAATACAATCCACCTGTGTGTAATCAAGTCTCCGTATAAATGCACCTGCACTGTGATAGTCTCAGAGGTCCGTTAAAAGCGCAGAGAGCATCATGAAGAACAAGGAACACACCAGGCAGGTCTGAGATACTGTTGTGAAGAAGTTTAAAGCCGGATTTGGATAAAAAAAGATTTCCCAAGCTTTAAACATCCCAAGGAGCACTGTGCAAGAGATAATATTGAAATGGAAGGAGTATCAGACCACTGCAAATCTACCAAGACCTGGCCGTCCCTCTAAACTTTCAGCTCATACAAGGAGAAGACTGATCAGAGATGCAGCCAAGAGGCCCATGATCACTCTGGATGAACTGCAGAGATCTACAGCTGAGGTGGGAGACTCTGTCCATAGGACAACAATCAGTCGTATATTGCACAAATCTGGCCTTTATGGAAGAGTGGCAAGAAGAAAGCCATTTCTTAAAGATATCCATAAAAAGTGTTGTTTAAAGTTTGCCACAAGCCACCTGGGAGACACACCAAACATGTGGAAGAAGGTGCTCTGGTCAGATGAAACCAAAATTTAACTTTTTGGCAACAATGCAAAACATTATGTTTGGCGTAAAAGCAACACAGCTCATCACCCTGAACACACCATCCCCACTGTCAAACATGGTGGTGGCAGCATCATGGTTTGGGCCTGCTTTTCTTCAGCAGGGACAGGGAAGATGGTTAAAATTGATGGGAAGATGGATGGAGCCAAATACAGGACCATTCTGGAAGAAAACCTGATGGAGTCTGCAAAAGACCTGAGACTGGGACGGAGATTTGTCTTCCAACAAGACAATGATCCAAAACATAAAGCAAAATCTACAATGGAATGGTTAAAAAATAAACATATCCAGGTGTTAGAATGGCCAAGTCAAAGTCCAGACCTGAATCCAATCGAGAATCTGTGGAAAGAACTGAAAACTGCTGTCACAAATGCTCTCCATCCAACCTCACTGAGCTCGAGCTGTTTTGCAAGGAGGAATGGGAAAAAATTTCAGTCTCTCGATGTGCAAAACTGATAGAGACATAACCCAAGCGACTTACAGCTGTAATCGCAGCAAAAGGTGGCGCTACAAAGTATTAACTTAAGGGGGCTGAATAATTTTGCACGCCCAATTTTTCAGTTTTTGATTTGTTAAAAAAGCTTGAAATATCCAATAAATATCGTTCCACCTCATGATTGTGTCCCACTTGTTGTTGATTCTTCACAAAAAAATACAGTTTTATATCTTTATGTTTGAAGCCTGAAATGTGGCAAAAGGTCGCAAAGTTCAAGGGGGCCGAATACTTTTGCAAGGCACTGTATATGTAGTCAATAAGGTGCAAGCATTACATCATGCAAAAGGGCCCTCCCTCGTCTTCACTCATTTACTAAGGCCCGGAAACATACATGGAGCGTTAAGGTAGTTTAATATAATGTGTGTGTGTCTGTCTGCATCTGTATGTGTGTGTGTGTGTGTGTGTCTGGTCTATATCTGCATCTGTGTTGTGTGTGTCTGTGTGTGTCTGTGTGTGTGTGTGTGTGTGTGTGTGTGTATGTGTTTCTGTATCTGTATGTGTGTGAATGTGTGTGTGTCTGTCTATGCCTGCATCTGTGTGTGTGTGTGTGTGTGTGTGTGTGTGTGTCTGTCTGTATCTGTATGTGTGTGTGTGTGTGTGTGTGTGTCTATGTCTGTATCTGTATGTGTGTGTGTGTGTCTATGTCTGTATATCTGTGTGTGTGTGTGTGTGTGTGTGTGTGTGTGTGTGTGTGTGTGTGTGTGTGTTGTGTTAAGGTAGTTTAATATAAAGTGTATTAACTTCTGTGTCCTCTATGGGACTTATTAACTACCTCCTCGGCCTGGATAGAAGCCATAGCATGTCAAACCTGACCTTGTCATGCAATATTGTGTTTGGAAGCCGCATTTCACTCCCCACACACACACACACACATACTGGAATCCCTCACAGGGTTTGGCCTGCACTCGCACTGCCATGTCAAACTATAACTAGCCAATGAACTAGTTCACCAGCACTTTGACCTCATAGACAGCTACTGTATACCTGCAGGTCCCCCACAAACCACTGAGCTCATATTTTTCGCAAATATTTCTTACTTACTTTAAAAAAAAAAACTCTGCATTGTTTAGTTAAGGGTTTGCAAGTAAGCATTTTACGGTAAGGCCTACTCTTGTTGTATTCGGCGCATGTGACAAATACAATTTGATTTGATGTATGCTGGATTGAAACTCATTAATGAACCACTGGGCATGAGGTGTACAAAATCAAAGAGGCAATTCTCCTGCATCGGTGCCTGTGTTCTCCTGCATCGGTGCCTGTGTTCTCCTGCATCGGTGCCTGTGTTCTCCTGCATCGGTGCCTGTGTTCTCCTGCATCGGTGCCTGTGTTCTCCTGCATCGGTGCCTGTGTTCTCCTGCATCGGTGCCTGTGTTCTCCTGCATCGGTGCCTGTGTTCTCCTGCATCGGTGCCTGTGTTCTCCTGCATCGGTGCCTGTGTTCTCCTGCATCGGTGCCTGTGTTCTCCTGCATCAGTGCCTGTGTTCTCCTGCATCTCTCCCTTACAACGCTGCTGTTGATGTTCCTAGGACTAGACGTCATTGGTAAACGCTGCTTTTGCCTGGAGAATTCCCAAGAATTCATACTGTACTGTATACAGGCGGTTTCCAGGTGCTTGGGATGTTACAGTGTTAACCTGTCAAAGCCAGCCAGAAAGGCCGTACAGCCTCACAGTCTAACACTGTACCCTGATTCCTTGGGAAGTTACAGTGTTAACCTGTCAAAGCCAGCCAGAAAGGCCGTACAGCCTCACAGTCTAACACTGTACCCTGATTCCTTGGGAAGTTACAGTGTTAACCTGTCAAAGCCAGCCAGAAAGGCGCCGTACAGCCTCACAGTCTAACACTGTACCCTGATTCCTTGGGAAGTTACAGTGTTAACCTGTCAAAGCCAGCCAGAAAGGCCGTACAGCCTCACAGTCTAACACTGTACCCTGATTCCTTGGGAAGTTACAGTGTTAACCTGTCAAAGCCAGCCAGAAAGGCGCCGTACAGCCTCACAGTCTAACACTGTAACACTGATTCCTCTTTGTATTCAGATTACTCAGTCAAAGTATCGCTGGAATTCAGGAAAAAGTGACTTTTTTTTGTTGCCACTGACAACTCCTTGAAGCACACTGTAAAATGTTAGCCTGGTCTCAGATCTGTTAGTGCTGTATAGATGTCTCCCTAGGAGCACAGCCATAGGACCATAGGACCACAACCACAGGACCATAGGTCCACAACCACAGGACCACAACCACAGGACCACAGGACCACAACCACAGGACCACAACCACAGGACCACAGGACCACAGGACCACAGGACCACAACCACAGGACCACAGGACCACAACCACAGGACCACAGGACCACAGGACCACAGGACCACAGGACCACAGGACCACAACCACAGGACCATAGGACCACAGGACCACAGGACCACAGGACCACAACCACAGGACCACAGGACCACAACCACAGGACCACAACCACAGGACCACAGGACCACAACCACAGGACCACAGGACCACAGGACCACAGGACCACAGGACCACAGGACCACAGGACCACAACCACAGGACCATAGGACCACAGGACCACAGGACCACAACCACAGGACAGGAACACAGGACCACAGGACCACAGGACCACAACCACAGGACCATAGGACCACAGGACCACAGGACCACAACCACAGGACCACAACCACAGGACCACAGGACCACAACCACAGGACCACAGGACCACAACCACAGGACCACAGGACCACAACCACAGGACCACAGGACCACAACCACAGGACCACAACCACAGGACCACAGGACCACAACCACAGGACCACAACCACAGGACCACAGGACCACAGGACCACAGGACCACAACCACAGGACCACAACCACAGGACCACAGGACCACAGGACCACAGGACCACAGGACCACAGGACCACAGGACCACAACCACAGGACCACAACCACAGGACCACAGGACCACAACCACAGGACCACAGGACCACAACCACAGGACCACAACCACATGACCACAGGACCACAACCACAGGACCATAGGTCCACAACCACAGGACCATAACCACAGGACCACAGGACCACAACCACAGGACCACAACCACAGGACCACAACCACAGGACCATAGGACCACAACCACAGGACCACAACCACAGGACCACAACCACAGGACCACAACCACAGGACCATAGGACCACAACCACAGGACCATAGGACCACAACCACAGGACCATAGGACCACAACCACAGGACCATAACCACAGGACCACAACCACAGGACCACAACCACAGGACCACAGGACCACAACCACAGGACCACAACCACAGGACCACAACCACAGGACCACAACCACAGGACCACAACCACAGGATTGCATTGTGCATTGTGTCCCACCCACCACCCGCCAACCCCTCTTTATGCTACTGCTACTCTCTGTTCATCATATATGCATAGTCACTTTAACCATATGTACATACTACCTCAATCAGCCTCACTAACAAGTGTCTGTATATAGCCTCTCTACTGTATATAGCCTCGCTACTGTATATAGCCTCGCTACTGTATATAGCCTCGCTACTGTATAATATAGCCTCGCTACTGTATATAGCCTCGCTACTGTATATAGCCTCTACTGTATATAGCCTCTACTGTATATAGCCTCTCCTGTATATAGCCTCTCCTGTATATAGCCTCTCTACTGTATATAGCCTCTCTACTGTATATAGCCTCTCCTGCATATAGCCTCTACTGTATATAGCCTCTCTACTGTATATAGCCTCTCTACTGTATATAGCCTCTCTACTGTATATAGCCTCTACTGTATATAGCCTCTCTACTCTATATAGCCTCTCTACTGTACATAGCCTCTCTACTGTACATAGCCTCTCTGCTGTACATAACCTCTCTACTGTATATAGCCTCTCTACTGTATATAGCCTCTACTGTATAAAGCCTCTCCTGTATATAGCCTCTCCTGTATATAGCCTCTCTACTGTATATAGCCTCTCTACTGTATATAGCCTCTCCTGCATATAGCCTCTACTGTATATAGCCTCTCTACTGTATATAGCCTCTCTACTGTATATAGCCTCTCTACTGTATATAGCCTCTCTACTGTATATAGCCTCTACTGTATATAGCCTCTCTACTCTATATAGCCTCTCTACTGTATATAGCCTCTACTGTATAAAGCCTCTCCTGTATATAGCCTCTCTGCTGTACATAACCTCTCTACTGTATATAGCCTCTCTACTGTATATAGCCTCTACTGTATAAAGCCTCTCCTGTATATAGCCTCTCCTGTATATAGCCTCTCTACTGTATATAGCCTCTCTACTGTATATAGCCTCTCCTGCATATAGCCTCTACTGTATATAGCCTCTCTACTGTATATAGCCTCTCTACTGTATATAGCCTCTCTACTGTATATAGCCTCTCTACTGTATATAGCCTCTACTGTATATAGCCTCTCTACTCTATATAGCCTCTCTACTGTACATAGCCTCTCTACTGTACATAGCCTCTCTGCTGTACATAACCTCTCTACTGTATATAGCCTCTCTACTGTATAAAGCCTTGCTACTGTATAAAGCCTCTCTACTGTACATAGCCTCTCTACTGTATATAGCCTCTCTACTGTATATAGCCTCTACTGTATATAGCCTCTCTACTCTATATAGCCTCTCTACTGTACATAGCCTCTCTACTGTACATAGCCTCTCTGCTGTACATAACCTCTCTACTGTATATAGCCTCTCTACTGTATATAGCCTCTCTACTGTATATATCCTCTCTACTGTATATAGCCTCGCTACTGTTTTTTACTGTCTTTTTACTGTTGTTTTTATTTCTTAACTTACCTATTGTTCACCTAATACCTTTTTTTGCACTATTGGTTAGAGCCTGTAAGAAAGCATTTCACTGTAAGGTCAACTACACCTGTTGTATTCGGTGCACGTGACAAATAAACCTTGATTTGATTTGCCTCTATAGAATGAACTCTAACCCCTGAACTTGAATTGCCTGTACAGAAAGTGTATGGCTCAATAGGGTAACATTGTCTAAATCAAGGCTTTCCAACCATGTTCCTGGAGAGATACCCTCCTGTACGTTTTTTGCTCCAACCCCATTTGTAACTAACCTGGTTCAGTTTATCAACTATTTTATCAATTATTAGATTCAAGTGCCCTAGATTAGGGTTGGAGTGAGAACCTACAGGACGCTAGCTCTCCAGGAAAAGTGTTGGAGAGAGAGAACCTACAGGACGCTAGCTCTCCAGGAACAGGGTTGGAGAGAGAGAACCTACAGGACGGTAGCTCTCCAGGAACAGGGATGGAGTTAAAACCTGCAGGACGGTAGCTCTCCAGGAACAGGGTTGGAGAGAGAACCTACAGGACGGTAGCTCTCCAGGAACAGGGTTGGAGAGAGAACCTACAGGATGGTATCTCTCCATGAACAGGGTTGGAGAGAGAACCTACAGGAAGGTAGCTCTCCAGGAACAGGGTTGGAGAGAGAACCTACAGGACGGTAGCTCTCCAGGAACAGGGTTGGAGAGAGAACCTACAGGACGGTAGCTCTCCAGGAACAGGGTTGGAGAGAGAACCTACAGGACGGTAGCTCTCCAGGAACAGGGTTGGAGAGAGAACCTACAGGATGGTAGCTCTCCAGGAACAGGGTTGGAGAGAGAACCTACAGGACGGTAGCTCTCCAGGAACAGGGTTGGAGAGAGAACCTACAGGACGGTAGCTCTCCAGGAACAGGGTTGGAGAGAGAACCTACAGGATGGTAGCTCTCCAGGAACAGGGTTGGAGAGAGAACCTACAGGATGGTAGCTCTCCAGGAACAGGGTTGGAGAGCCCTGGTGTAAATCACACAGACACCATCAGAGAGAGAGAGAGTTGTCTGCCTGCGAGTCCTGGCCTCTGGCTCTGACCCCTGCACTACCTTTAACCTTTAACCTTTCATGAAATGTGGAGTGTAGGTGGTCCTCCAGACTACTGTCTACTGACTACCAAACCTGGGTCATATGAAGAGGAACCTTGCTTCTACAGAATTAACCCTTAGCCTTTAGCTCAGTGGGATAACATGCTCCTGATTCAAACAGGCAGACAACTGCCAGGTTTAATAGTGAGTCAACTTTTCAAGTACAGTCCGAGGCTCGGTCGGTCATCTTCGTCTGTGTGAATGAACAATACAAAAACAATAAAAGGACTGTGAAAAACCAAACCAGCCCTATCTGGTGCAACAAACACAGAGACAGGAACAATCACCCACAAACCCCAACACCAAACAGGCTACCTAAATATGGTTCCCAATCAGAGACAATGACTAACACCTGCCTCTGATTGAGAACCATATCAGGCCAAACACAGAAACAGACAAACTAGACACACAACATATAATGCCCACTCAGATCACACCCTGACCAAACAAAACATAGAAACATACAAAGCAAACTATGGTCAGGGTGTGACAGACAGACAGAAAGGGGCCATACATGAATACACTATAATTTGGGACTTTAAGGCTAACCCTACCAGCATATGGTCCTTTTAGGCAGGGGTTAGTTTCAGACAGGGGGTTAGTTTCAGACAGGGGTTAGTTTCAGACAAGGGGTTAGTTTCAGACAAGGGGGTTAGTTTCAGACAAGGGGTTAGTTTCAGAGAAGGGGTTAGTTTCAGACAAGGGGTTCGTTTCAGAGAAGGGGTTCAGACAAGGGGGTTTCAGACAAGGGGTTCGTTTCAGACAAGGGGTTCGTTTCAGACAGGGGGTTAGTTTCAGACAAGGGGTTAGTTTCAGACAAGGGGTTAGTTTCAGACAAGGGGTTAGTTTCAGACAGGGGTTAGTTTCAGACAAGGGGTTAGTTTCAGACAAGGGGGTTAGTTTCAGACAAGGTGATTAGTTTCAGACAAGGGGATAGTTTCAGACAAGGGGGTTCGTTTCAGACAAGGGGTTCATTTCAGAAAAGGGGTTAGTTTCAGACAAGGGGTTAGTTTCAGACAGGGGTTAGTTTCAGACAGGGATTAGTTTCAGACAGGGGGTTAGTTTCAGACAGGGGTTAGTTTCAGACAGGGGGTTAGTTTCAGACAGGGGTTAGGTTCAGACAGGGGGGTTAGTTTCAGACAGGGGGTTAGATGAACAAAGGAGTGTCCATGATTTAGTGGGCCCAAAGCCTATTTGTGTGTGTGCATGTGTGTGTATGTGTATATGTGTATGTGTGCATGTGTATGTGCATGTGAGTGTGTGTGTACATGAGTCCGAATACCCCAGTCTTGTGTTAGTGAGCTCTATTATCATGTCCCTAGGGGAACATTCCGAACGTGTTCGGGGATCTGGAGGCACTAGATATTATACCTCTCCAGCTCAGAGCTAACAGACACTTCTCAGGCAATGCCCTCTACTTTGCCCCGTTCACCTCCTCCTCTGTCCCCTCTCCCCTCACCTCCTCCTCTGTCCCCTCTCCCCTCACCTCCTCCTCTGCCCCCTCTCCCCTCACGTCCTCCTTGGCCCACTCTCCCCTCACCTCCTCCTCTGCCCCACTCTCCCCTCACCTCCTCCTCTGCCCCCTCTCCCCTCACCTCCTCCTTGGCCCACTCTCCCCTCACCTCCTCCTCTGCCCCCTCTCCCCTCACCTCCTCCTTAGCCCACTCTCCCCTCACCTCCTCCTTAGCCCACTCTCCCCTCACCTCCTCCTCTGCCCCCCACTCCCCTGCCTCCTCTTCTGCCCTCCTCCACACCCCTCACCCCCATCTAAATCCCATCAGCCCTTTTAAAACTTCTTCAAACAGGAGTTATATTCCTCCACCCTGGGGACTGAACAGCCCTGGACTGACTAATGAACATGGGAGTTATATTCCTCCACCCTGGGGACTGAACAGCCCTGGACTGACTAATGAACCTGGGGACTGAACGGCCCTGGACTGACTAATGAACCTGGGAGTTATATTCCTCCACCCTGGGGACTGAACAGCCCTGGACTGACTAATGAACCTGGGGACTGAATAGCCCTGGACTGACTAATGAACATGGGGACTGAACGGCCCTGGACTGACTAATGAACATGGGAGTTATATTCCTCCACCCTGGGGACTGAATAGTCCTGGACTGACTAATGAACATGGGGACTGAACAGCCCTGGACTGACTAATGAACCTGGGAGTTATATTCCTCCACCCTGGGGACTGAACAGCCCTGGACTGACTAATGAACATGGGAGTTATATTCCTCCACCCTGGGGACTGAACAGCCCTGGACTGACTAATGAACCTGGGGACTAAACGGCCCTGGAC
>NC_056433.1:9194391-9276891 GCF_018296145.1 Oncorhynchus tshawytscha | reverse complement strand
TGTCATTAAACCAGGTCTGGTAACATCTGGTAGAGTCCAGGGGTGCCATGTCATTAAATCAGGTCTGGTAACATCTGGTAGAGTCCAGGGGTGCCATGTCATTAAACCAGGTCTGGTAACGTCTGGTAGAGTCCAGTGGTGCCATGTCATTAAACCAGGTCTGGTAACGTCTGGTAGAGTCCAGTGGTGCCATGTCATTAAACCAGGTCTGGTAACATCTGGTAGAGTCCAGGGTGCCATGTCATTAAACCAGGTCTGGTAACATCTGGTAGAGTCCAGTGGTGCCATGTCATTAAACCAGGTCTGGTAACATCTGGTAGAGTCCAGTGGTGCCATGTCATTAAACCAGGTCTGGTAACATCTGGTAGAGTCCAGGGGTGCCATGTCATTAAACCAGGTCTGGTAACATCTGGTAGAGTCCAGGGGTGCCATGTCATTAAACCAGGTCTGGTAACATCTGGTAGAGTCCAGGGGTGCCATGTCATTAAACCAGGTCTGGTAACGTCTGGTAGAGTCCAGTGGTGCCATGTCATTAAACCAGGTCTGGTAACGTCTGGTAGAGTCCAGTGGTGCCATGTCATTAAACCAGGTCTGGTAACATCTGGTAGAGTCCAGGGGTGCCATGTCATTAAACCAGGTCTGGTAACGTCTGGTAGAGTCCAGTGGTGCCATGTCATTAAACCAGGTCTGGTAACATCTGGTAGAGTCCAGTGGTGCCATGTCATTAAACCAGGTCTGGTAACATCTGGTAGAGTCCAGGGGTGCCATGATCCATGGGATGACATGTTGAACTGTCAGAGTCAGCTTTGTATCTGCTGTAATCAATATGTTCCCGTAGATAAAGCTGTCCTGTGAGTTATGGCTGATGTGTTTTTATTAAAGCGGAGACGAAAGGGGTACTTCCAGATCCAGAAGACTGACTTTCACTGGTGTATTTTTTAGAGGATGTGTCCTCCCTGGTCCCTGCTTGATCTCATCAAGACTGCCGTCAGACTTGAGTGACTAGTTAAAAGCATCCCAAGTGGCTCCTCAACATGGGTGGAGGATGAGCTGATTTTCCCCTAAATATGTAGATTACTTTTTTTTATCTACTGGAAAAAATGCTGTATAAAAAACATCTTCCACATCAACACACACACTATCTTCTCTCAATCAGAAGCAGCGGAGAGCTATGCAGCCAAATCTGGCACAATATTTGTCGTCCATGGACACTGATGAATAGACTAATAAAATACAAAATCACTATGACATCGGTTATTTCAACATTTATCAGGAAATAAACGTGATTCTGAATCTTTGATTGTTGGACTTGAATGACCTTTGGCAATAAAGGTTCTTCCAGTTTCCTTTTCCTGTAGAAGAAATATCCAACATTTCCTGAATGGGATATTGTTAGCCTGAGGCACTAAGGCCTTTTATAGACAGAGTTAAAGGGTGTAGCTCTCAAAATGTTAACTTAATCTAAACCTCTAAAGTACTTATGTGTCCGTTTTAGGATTTTAATAACCTATATTTTAACAAACTCTACAGAAAGCCCTATGAGGTATACAAAGCATAAGAAAGACATACAACCCCCCCGTAAGAAAAGCAATTAAGATGGAGTTGCCTTTCTGAAAAATATCCTTTTAAGCAATCCTTTGGTTCTACTTATGGCCTGAAAACATGGTGTCTTCCTCACCCCTCTCGGCGGCTGGATCTTTTTTTGTTGTATTTTATTTGGAGGCCAGGGAGTAGGCAGACCAAATCAAATCAAATTGTATTGGTCGCTGTACACATATCTTGCAGATGTTACTGCCGGGTGCAGCGAAATGCTTATGTTCCTAGCTCCAACAGTACCTAACAATACACACAAATCCTCAAATAAAACAATAGAAAAGGAATGAAGAACTGTATACTTATATTTGCAGAGTCCGAAATATAAATATAAATGTATATGTTGGTGTGTGTAGACAGTATGGACAGTATATGAATAGAAAAGGTTTGTATAGCAGTAGTTATCTAAGATGAGCCATGACTAGAGTTACAGTACAGTGGGGCAAAAAAGTATTTAGTCAGCCACCAATTGTGCAAGTTCTCCCACTTAAAAAGATGAGAGAGGCCTGTAATTTTCATCATAGGTACACTTATATATAAAGTGTATCAGGATGAGGTAAGACCCAGATGCAGACCGTGTCGAAGTAACAATGTTTATTGTTACAGCAACAGGGGCAAAGGAACAGGATGGCAGGCAGGCTCAGGGTCAGGGGCAGGCAGAGTGGTCAGGCGGGCGGGCTCAGGGTCAGGTCAGGCAGAGCGGTCAGGTGGGCGGGCTCAGGGTCAGGTCAGGCAGAGTGGTCAGGTGGGCGGGCTCAGGGTCAGGTCAGGCAAGGGTTAAAACCAGGAGGATGAGAAAATAGAGACTGGGGAGAAGCAGGAGCTGATACAAAAACGCTGGTTGACTTGACAAACAAGACGAACTGGCAACAGACAAACAGAGAACACCGGTATAAATACACAGGGGATAATGGGGAAGATGGGAGACACCTGGAGGGGGTGGAGACAATCACAAAGACAGGTGAAACATTTCAGGGTGTTACAAAGTGGGTAAAACAGTATGCAAACATTTTTATGTGACCAGTTTTCAAAGACTATGTACAGTGCATTTTGTTAAGTCACAGCCTTATTCTAAAATTGATTATTTTGTGTCCCTCATCAAACTACACACAATACCCCATAATGATGAAGCAAAAACTGAAATATGTGAAATATGACATTTACATAATTATTCAGACCTTTTACTCAGTACTTTGTTGAAGCACCTTTGGCAGCCATTACCACCCCAAGTCTTCTAGGGTATGACGCTACAAGCTTGGCACACCTGTATTTGGGGAGTTTCTCACATCATTCTCTGCAGATCAAGCTCTGTCAAGTTGGATGGGGAGCTTCGCTGCACAGCTATTTTCAGGTTTCTCCAGAGATGTTCGATTGGGTTCAAGTCCGGACTCTGGCTGGACCACTCAAGGACATTCAGAGATTTGTCCCAAAGCCACTCCTGCGTTGTCTTGACTGTGTGCTTAGGATTGTTGTCCTGTTGGAAGGTGAGCCTTCACCCCAGTCAGAGGTCCTGAGTGCTCTGGAGCAGGTCTTCATCAAGGATCTCTCTGTACTTTGCTCCATTCATCTTCCCTTGATCCTAACTAGTCTCCCAGTCTCTGCAGCTGAAGAACATCCCCACAGCATGATGCTGCCACCACCATGCTTCATCGTAGGGATGGTGCCAGGTTTCTTCCAGACGTGACGCTTGGCATTCAGGCCAAAGAGTTTAATCTTGGTTTTATCAGACCAGAGAATCTTGTTTCTTATGGTCTGAGAGTCCTTTAGGTGTCTTTTGGCAAACTCCAAGTGCGCTGTCATGTGTCTTTTACTGAGGAGTGGCTTCCGTCTGGCCACTCTGATTGGTGGAGTACTGCAGAGATGGTTGTCCTTCTGGAAGGTTCTCCACAGAGGAGAACCATCAGGTTCTTGGTCACCTCCCTGATCAAGGCCTTTCTCCCCCGGGCGGCCAGCTCTAGGAAGAGTCTTGGTGCTTCCAAACTTCTTCCATTTAAGAATGAAGTACGCTACTGTGCTTTTGAGGACCTTCAATGCTGCAGACATTTTTTTTGTTACCCTTCACCAGATCTGTGCCTCGACACAATCCTGTCTCGGAGCTCTACGGACAATTCCTTCGACCTCATGGCTTGGTTTTTGCTCTGACATGCACTGTCAACTGTGGGACCTTGTATAGACAGGTGTGTGCTTTTTCAAATCATGTTTCACCAATTAAATTTACCACAGGTGGACTCCAATCAAGTTGTAGAAACATCTCAAGGATGATCAATGGAAACAGGATGCACCAGAGATGTATGTTGGACAGCAGTCTCTAAGGTGCAGCGTTGAGTAATGGGTTGTAGCTGGGTAGTAACAGTGACTAAAGTTCAGGGCAGGGTACTGGGCGGAGGCCGGCTAGTGGTGACTATTTATCAGTCTGATGCCCCGGGGATAGAAGCTGTTTTTCAGTCCAGCTTTGCGACACCCGTACTGTCTCTGCCTTCTAGATTATAGAAGGGGGCTGAGGCCCTTGGTGATTTTCTTGGCCTTCCTGCGACACCGGGGGCTGTAGAAGTCCTGTACTGTCTCCACCTTCTAGATGGTAGCAGGGTGAACAGGTCGTGGCTCGGCTGGCTGATGTCCTTGATGATCTCCTTGGTCTTCCTGTGACACCGGGTGTTGTAGATGTCCTGGAATACAAGACCACCGACCTGTTTGCAGACATGTTCTCCATGCATAGGGTAAGCTGAGCTGGTAAGCCACCAAAACGCTCACCAAGGAATGACATCTCTCTCACTATAGATAGTCATGAATGAACTCTGCATGTACTATATACAGAGAAATAAATAGTTTCCTTTCCAATCTAGAAGATGGGGGGGAAGAAGGTGGGAGGCGTGAAGTGAAAACATTGATGTGTTTCAATACCGCTGTAGAAGAAAGAATGAAGACATAACAGAAGTGGGAACATTATCCAAGTGAAACTGTGAAATAGCTGCCCAAAGTCTTGTGACAAAAATAATGAAACATCTGTCAAACTCAAATGTGACTTTAATGTCACTGGATATAGCACTGTCGTCTTGCCATTGACAAATACACTGCTCAAAAAATAAATAAAGGGAACACTTAAACAACACAATGTAACTCCAAGTCAATCAGATCTAGGATGTGTTATTTTAGTGTTCCCTTTATTTTTTTGGAGCAGTGTATTTTTTCCATTCCTGAAAATGGCTTTGCTTTATCATCTGTAATTTCATTATGTAACACGTGACTCTCTGGGTCCCAAATGGAACCCTATGCCCCAGGTAGTGCACTACTTTTAACCAGAGCCCTATGGTAGTGCACTACTTTTAACCAGAGCCCTATGGTAGTGCACTACATAGGGTATAGAGTGCCATTTGGGACACAGACCTGGTCTCCAAAGAACAGTTGTGTTCCCTACATGGTTGTGCCAAAACAAACTCCCGCTGGTTGGCTGAGCAGGTGAACACTAAGGATCTACACGTCTTCCTTGCTAGCTGTTAGAAAACACATCAACCAGATCATTTACATGACTTTTAAAAAAACAAATGGCTTCAGTCATATCCAACGCTAGGATCATCATCAAGTGTAGCGAGGGGCCCCAGGTAAGGCCTGTTCCAAGGCCTGTTCCAATCACCCTGATGTCCATTCAGCCCAAAGTATGCACCTGAAAGATTAACTCAGGGCCTGTGTGTGTGTGTGTGTGTGTGTGTGTGTGTGTGTGTGTGTGTGTGTGTGTGTTAGTGCGTGTGTGTGCGTGCGTGTGTGTGTGTGTGTGTGTTGTGTGTGTGTGTGTGTGTGTTAGTGTGTGTGTGTGTGTGTGTGTGTAGTGTGTGTGTGTGTGTGTTAGTGTGTGTTAGTGTGTGTGTGTGTGTTAGTGTGTGTGTGTGTGTGTGTGTGTGTTAGTGTGTGTTAGTGTGTGTGTGTGTGTGTGTTAGTGTGTGTGTGTGTGTGTGTGTGTGTGTTAGTGTGTGTTAGTGTGTGTGTGTGTGTGTGTTAGTGTGTGTTAGTGTGTGTGTGTGTGTGTGTGTGTTAGTGTGTGTTAGTGTGTGTGTGTGTGTGTGTTAGTGTATGTGTGTGTTTGCTGAACCTTCCTCGTTGACAAAGGCACCATTCTACTACGGGTGCAGAGAGAGGAACAGCAACACCCAGGGAAAGTATGAGACACGGGACATGTAAGTCAACATTTCCACGGCACTTCTGTTCAAATCGTTTAAGGGTGCACTCTCTCCCTGCTGCCCCCATCGCTACCTCGCAAAAGTGAAGGAGATGTATAAAGCGGAGAAATGGTTTCCCGGGAGACGGGGGTAAATGGCAGTTTATTTTTTCTCTGCACCAAGCCCAGTGGATAAACATTCCAGCGAAGGTGCGAAGGGGAACGGAGGAGAGAAAGCGAGTGAGCGGTAAACGAGCGGAGTAAAAGGGGCGAGGGTGTAGAGGGGATGTAGAGCCCCAGGGATCGGTGAGAGAGAAAGAGAGAGAAATAGGGGAGGAGGGGAGGAGGGGAGGAAGGAGGCGTTAGGGGGTTATGGGTCAGAGAGGAGAGCAGTATGGTGTGAGGGGTTATGGGCCAGAGAGGAGAGCAGTAAGGTGTGAGGGGGTTATGGGTCAGAGAGGAGAGTAGTAAGGTCTGAGGGGGTCATGGACCAGAGAGGAGAGTAGTATGGTGTTAAGGGGGTTATGGACCAGAGAGGAGAGTAGTAAGGTGTTAAGGGGGTTATGGACCAGAGAGGAGAGCAGTAAGGTGTGAGGGGTTATGGACCAGAGAGGAGAGGAGTAAGGTGTGGGGGGGTTATGGACCAGAGAGGAGAGGAGAGCAGTAAGGTGTGAGGGGTTATGGACCAGAGAGGAGAGTAGTAAGGTGTGAGGGGTTATGGACCAGAAAGGAGAGCAGTAAGGTCTGAGGGAGTTATGGGCCAGAGAGGAGAGCAGTAAGGTCTGAGGGAGTTATGGGCCAGAGAGGAGAGCAGTAAGGTGTGAGGGGTTATGGACCATAGAGGAGAGCAGTAAGGTGTGGGGGTTATGGACCAGAGAGGAGAGGAGAGCAGTAAGGTGGGGGTTATGGACCAGAGAGGAGAGCAGTAAGGTGTGAGGGGTTATGGACCAGAGAGGAGAGCAGTAAGGTGTGAGGGGTTATGGACCAGAGAGGAGAGCAGTAAAGGTGTGAGGGGGTTATGGACCAGAGAGGAGGAGAGCAGTAAAGGTGTTAAGGGGGTTATGGACCAGAGAGGAGAGTAGTAAGGTGTTAAGGGGGTTATGGACCAGAGAGGAGTGCAGTAAGGTGTGAGGGGTTATGGACCAGAGAGGAGAGCAGTAAGGTGTGAGGGGTTATGGACCAGAGAGGAGAGCAGTAAGGTGTGAGGGGTTATGGACCAGAGAGGAGAGCAGTAAGGTCTTAAGGGGGTTATGGACCAGAGAGGAGAGCAGTAAGGTGTTAAGGGGGTTATGGGCCAGAGAGGAGAGCAGTAAGGTGTGAGGGTTTATGGGCCAGAGAGGAGAGGAGAGTAGTAAGGTGTTAAGGGGGTTATGGACCAGAGAGGAGTGCAGTAAGGTGTGAGGGGTTATGGACCAGAGAGGAGAGCAGTAAGGTGTGAGGGGTTATGGACCAGAGAGGAGAGCAGTAAGGTCTTAAGGGGGTTATGGACCAGAGAGGAGAGCAGTAAGGTGTTAAAGGGGGTTATGGGCCAGAGAGGAGAGCAGTAAGGTGTGAGGGGTTGTGGGCCAGAGAGGAGTGCAGTGCACAGGGGCAGTTAGAGCAGCTAGGGCAGAGGGCCAGGGCGGAGAAACCACGAGCCGCTTCACTTCACCCCAAAAGGAACAGACATCCGTGTGTTAGAGGAGGAAGGAGAGGAAGCAGAGAGAGGGGCCCACCTCACCCCCAGCCTACCCCATCAACCCTCTCCCTCCCAGGCCTGTCAGGCTCATGAAAGGTGCCTCATAAATTTGTAAACCTAGAAGCCCCAGCAGCTTTCCAGCAGAGCTTATTTTTTCATCCTGGAGTCTTAATGATGAAACGGACCGGAGGGCAAACAATCTCTCCACAGACGTTTCTTTATGAGGCAGATGCACACCTGCATGGAGGCCACACTGTCCGACCTGGGTTCAAATCTTATTTGAAATCTTTCAAATACTTTAAGATTTTGAGCTAGTCTGCCTTGAGTGCCATGTGGGCAGGGTTTGTAACTTTTGTGTCATTATATCAGGCCCATTGTGCTCGGCAAGCTCAATCAAGCCCCAATAAAGTATTTTGAAAGATACAGTGCCTTGCGAAAGTATTCGGCCCCCTTGAACTTTGCGACCTTTTGCCACATTTCAGTCTTCAAACATAAAGATATAAAACTGTATTTTTTTGTGAAGAATCAACAACAAGTGGGACACAATCATGAAGTGGAACAACATTTATTGGATATTTCAAACTTTTTTAACAAATCAAAAACTGAAAAATTGGGCGTGCAAAATTATTCAGCCCCTTTACTTTCAGTGCAGCAAACTCTCTCCAGAAGTTCAGTGAGGATCTCTGAATGATCCAATGTTGACCTAAATGACTAATGATGATAAATACAATCCACCTGTGTGTAATCAAGTCTCCGTATAAATGCACCTGCACTGTGATAGTCTCAGAGGTCCGTTAAAAGCGCAGAGAGCATCATGAAGAACAAGGAACACACCAGGCAGGTCTGAGATACTGTTGTGAAGAAGTTTAAAGCCGGATTTGGATACAAAAAGATTTCCCAAGCTTTAAACATCCCAAGGAGCACTGTGCAAGCGATAATATTGAAATGGAAGGAGTATCAGACCACTGCAAATCTACCAAGACCTGGCCGTCCCTCTAAACTTTCAGCTCATACAATGAGAAGACTGATCAGAGATGCAGCCAAGAGGCCCATGATCACTCTGGATGAACTGCAGAGATCTACAGCTGAGGTGGGAGACTCTGTCCATAGGACAACAATCAGTCGTATATTGCACAAATCTGGCCTTTATGGAAGAGTGGCAAGAAGAAAGCCATTTCTTAAAGATATCCATAAAAAGTGTCGTTTAAAGTTTGCCACAAGCCACCTGGGAGACACACCAAACATGTGGAAGAAGGTGCTCTGGTCAGATGAAACCAAAATTGAACTTTTGGCAACAATGCAAAACGTTATGTTTGGCGTAAAAGCAACACAGCTCATCACCCTGAACACACCATCCCCACTGTCAAACATGGTGGTGGCAGCATCATGGTTTGGGCCTGCTTTTCTTCAGCAGGGACAGGGAAGATGGTTAAAATTGATGGGAAGATGGATGGAGCCAAATACAGGACCATTCTGGAAGAAAACCTGATGGAGTGTGCAAAAGACCTGAGACTGGGACGGAGATTTGTCTTCCAACAAGACAATGATCCAAAACATAAAGCAAAATCTACAATGGCATGGTTCAAAAATAAACATATCCAGGTGTTAGAATGGCCATGTCAAAGTCCAGACCTGAATCCAATCGAGAATCTGTGGAAAGAACTGAAAACTGCTGTTCACAAATGCTCTCCATCCAACCTCACTGAGCTCGAGCTGTTTTGCAAGGAGGAATGGGAAAAAATGTCAGTCTCTCGATGTGCAAAACTGATAGAGACATACCCCAAGCAACTTACAGCTGTAATCGCAGCAAAAGGTGGTGCTACAAAGTATTAACTTAAGGGGGCTGAATAATTTTGCACGCCCAATTTTTCAGTTTTTGATTTGTTAAAAAAGTTTGAAATATCCAATAAATGTCATTCCACTTCATGATTGTGTCCCACTTGTTGTTGATTCTTCACAAAAAAATACAGTTTTATATCTTTATGTTTGAAGCCTGAAATGTGGCAAAAGGTTGCAAAGTTCAAGGGGGCCGAATACTTTCGCAAGGCACTGTATCAAATAGTATTTCGACCCACATCTGGGCATAGGCAAGTGGACATAGGGAACTATGTAGTGGACATAGGGAACTATGTAGTGGACATAGGGAACTCTGTAGTGGACATAGGGAACTATGTAGTGGACATAGGGAACTCTGTAGTGTACATAGGGAACTCTGTAGTGGACATAGGGAACTCTGTAGTGGACATAGGGAACTCTGTAGTGGCCATAGGCAAGTGGACATAGGGAACTATGTAGTGGACATAGGCAACTCTGTAGTGGACATAGGCAACTCTGTAGTGGACATAGGCAAATCTGTAGTGGACATAGGCAACTCTGTAGTGGACATAGGCAAATCTGTAGTGGACATAGGCAACTCTGTAGTGGACATAGGCAACTCTGTAGTGGACATAGGCAAATCTGTAGTGGACATACTGTAGCTAACTTTGTATGGGGGATTCGGGCCAGTTGCCACTCAGAGGATAGAGAATACATGGCTGGTTCCTTGGATGAATTAGTTAAAATTGCAGCCATATGCTTCTATGGTTATGAAAAGCCAAAATATTATCGGAGTAGATGCGACGTAAACATACTCTGTTCACTTCCTGTCCTTCATCAGTAAAATAGATTTCCAAATGCTTGTTGACTGTATGTATCTTGTGTGAATCAACTGATTGCCTAGAAAGGTTCAGTGAATCAGTGGATTCATAGCTGACGAATCTTTGCCCTTTCTCAATTCATATTTCCCCATTTCCTCGCATCTTTTGATATAGTGCACAAATGTTGATATAGTGCACTACGTTTGACATAGTGCACTACTTTTGAAATAGTGCACTACGTTTGACATAGTGCACTACTTTTTATATAGTGCACTACGTTTAACATAGTGCACTACGTTTGACATAGTGCACTACTTTTTATATAGTGCACTACGTTTGACATAGTTCACTACTTTTTATATAGTGCACTACGTTTGACATAGTTCACTACTTTTTATATAGTGCACTACGTTTGACATAGTGCACTACTTTTTATATAGTGCACTACGTTTGACATAGTTCACTACTTTTTATATAGTGCACTACGTTTGACATAGTGCACTACTTTTTATATAGTGCACTACGTTTGACATAGTTCACTACTTTTTATATAGTGCACTACGTTTGACATAGTGCACTACTTTTTATATAGTGCACTACGTTTAACATAGTGCACTACGTTTGACCAGATAAGCCCTATAATATGGTGCCATTTGGAACACAGACCTTTACGTTTAATTAGTTGGCCAACTGTAGATGTTCCCTGAGTGCCAGAGGCTCATACGTCAAGGAAGAGATAGTTCTGATTCAACTCCCAGATCACAGACACAAGGGAGAGACAGTTCTGACTCCACTCCCAGATCACAGACACAGTCACAAGGAAGAGATAGTTCTGACTCCACTCCCAGATCACAGACACAAGGGAGAGACAGTTCTGATTCAACTCCCAGATCACAGACACAAGGGAGAGAAAGTTCTGATTCAACTCCCAGATCACAGACACAGTCACAAGGGAGAGACAGTTCTGACTCCACTCCCAGATCACAGACACAAGGGGATCAATGTGCCTTCATCGTTAATAAAAACATCAGTGACAGACTACCAGATCAACATGATTGATCGACCAACCGATTCCCACTGAGGCCAAATGCTGTTTACTTGTCTTCTCACTGTTTCTGCAACAATCTCCTCTTTTGGGGGTTTAGATAGCAACACAAAGGTCAAAATGAATGATCTCTCATAGTACTTAAAGACGACCCACAGAAACACTTAGAGACGGCCCACAGAAACACTTAGAGACGGCCCACAGAAACTCTTAGATACAAAGGTCAAAACAGAAACACTTAGATACGGCCCACAGAAACACTTAGAGATGGCCCACAGAAACACTTAGATACGGCCCACAGAAACACTTCGATACGGCCCACAGAAACACTTAGAGATGGCCCACAGAAACACTTAGAGACGGCCCACAGAAACACTTAGATACGGCCCACAGAAACACTTAGAGATGGCCCACAGAAACACTTAGAGATGGCCCACAGAAACACTTAGATACAGCCCACAGAAACACTTAGATACGGCCCACAGAAACACTTAGAGATGGCCCACAGAAACATTTAGAGACGGCCCACAGAAACACTTAGATATGGTCCACAGAAACACTTAGATATGGTCCACAGAAACACTTAAAGAGAGCCCACAGAAACATTTAGAGACGGCCCACAGAAACACTTAGATACGGCCCACAGAAACACTTAGAGACAGCCCACAGAAACACCTAGATACGGCCCACAGAAACTCTTAGATATGGTCCACAGAAACACTTAGAGACAGCCCACAGAAACACCTAGATACGGCCCACAGAAACTCTTAGATATGGTCCACAGAAACACTTAGAGACGGCCCACAGAAACACCTAGATACGGCCCACAGAAACTCTTAGATACGGCCCACAGAAACACTTAGATACGGCCCACAGAAACATTTGGCAGCACTTAAGCAACTTTATATAGTTTTGATCAACGTATAAGTGCAAGGAAAGGGTTGTGATCATAGGACATCTAGGGAGAAGACAGTCTAAGGAGAAGACAGTCTAGGGAGAAGACAGTCTAAGGAGAAGACAGTCTAGGGAGAAGACAGTCTAAGGAGAAGACAGTCTAAGGAGAAGACAGTCTAGGGAGAAGACAGTCTAGGGAGAAGACAGTCTAGGGAGAAGACAGTCTAGGGAGAAGACAGTCTAAGGAGAAGACAGTCTAGGGAGAAAACAGTCTAAGGAGAAGGACTTTAGTCAATAGCTCCAGCATCCAGCAGTTGTGAATACACACACACACGTGCATGCACACAAACACACACAAACACGTATCTGTGAATCTGACCAAGGTAATAAACCTCACGGCTGCGAAGAATAAATAAAACACTTAGCCAACAAACGCTGTGCCTGAAAAAAACGAAGAAGGAGAGAGAGGAAACGGAGGGAGGACAGAGAGAGAAAGAGGAGAAATTACGACTTGGCACACTGTAATCAGAACTGCCAGAGTCCCTGAAGGTAATACACAGTAAAATCATCTCAACCAATAAAATCCCTAAACGGCAGGATGTGACAGAGTGAGTAACAGCCGAGGCATCTTGAATGGTTGTGTTAGTACTGTTTGTACCAGAGAAGCTTTGTTTACTTCAGGTCTGTACTGCATAAGAAAGAGATTAAAAAATAAATAAAAAATCACATCCATATGAATATTCAATTCAAGCCGTCTTCCTTAGACTACCTACAACGGTTCAAGGTTTACTTCAGGTCTGCACGTGGTGCATCTGTTTCCAACTGCCTTTTTTAGCCCAGATCCAACAAACACTTCTCATGCCACACAGGAGAAAACGATCAAAAAAGTCATATTTGTATGAATATTCAATTCATATTTCACTTGCTTTTTGCGTAGACACCGAGCAGTCCAAACCCACCAGACCTCCCACAGCTGGTCTCACTACTCCCCTTGTGGGGCACCTGCCTGGGGGAAGGGGGGGTCTATGAGGGGTAATGATGGGTCTATGAGAGACCATTGCTGGGTTGTACCCTAAATGTTAACCTCTTCCTTGTGTAGTGCACTACTGGTGGAAAAAGTACTCATACTTGAGTTAAAGTACAGTCGCAGTATGTTATTAGAAAGACGACTAAAGTAAAAAATAAAAGTCACCCAATGAAATACTGCTTGAGTTAAAGTATTTGGTTTTAAATGTACCTAAGTACAGTGGTAGGAAATGTACTCAACCAGCAAGCAAGCAAATCAAATTCCTGATATAAAGCAAATCGTTTATATTCCTTGACGGACAGACAGGGGGCAAACTCCAACACTCATGTCGATTTTACTCCCGTACTGTAAATCTTCTCTGACACCCAAAAGTACTCAGGCAGAACAGCAATATAACGTGCTGTTATCCCTAATGCCTCTGATCTGGCGGACTCACTAAACACAAATACTGCATTTGTAAATTACTTCTATTTTCTTTCGGAATGTAGAGGGTAAAAGTTGTCAAAAATAATAAATAGTAATGTACAGATAACCCAAAGACTACTTAAGCAGTACTTCAAAGTATTTTTTTTACATAGTTACTTTACACCACTGCTTTTGGACTCTTGGGCCCGGGAAAAAAGCACTAGAGGAAGTGAACAGAGGACACCATTTGGGAGGCAAACAGGGATCACCGATGGACCAGGAGGTCTGGCAGAGAAGAACCTACCTGGCAGGGTCAGAATTTGGGAGGTCAGAACCTGGCAGGGTCAGAACCTGGCAGGTTCAGAACTTGGCAGGGTCAGAACCTGGCAGGGTCAGAACCTGGAGATACGGACCTGAATATGGATGGAGAAACTAACTGTCAGGTCCTGGCAGAGGAGACAGGACACCTGGGTTCAAGTGGTATCCGAAAGCTCTGCCATTCTTTATCTGTGCTTGATTAAGTTTGCCTGACACAATGAAAATAATGTGTTGGTCCCTAAAGTTCCGAACGCTGATATTCTTTCACTCCAGGCAGACTCAACAAACGTTTGAAGTATTTGAAAGATTCGGAATACTATTTGAACCCAGGTCTTGACCACTGGATACAGGTTCTGGCACTGGGCTCGGGCAGTGGGTCAGCAATGCTGGGGAGCTGAGGAGGGCTGAACAGGGGAGGTTGTGTTGAGTCTGGGTTTTGGAGCTGGAACAGCATGACTTTTAACTAATACCTACCGTGGAGGTGCTGAGGGATGTTGAGAAACCTCCGATACTTTGAGCTATCAGTGGAGGAGTTCATTGCTGTCTCAGAATACTGTATGTACAGATCGGATAAATAACTGCTTGTTCAAGTTTCAGGCACCAAGACTGACTATCCTTTCCAAATGAAAAGTTTAATTCCAAAATGCAATATATCAATATTCATTAATGTTAGTAAATTAGATTTTATTGTTTAAATAGATTATGGAAGAGATTGATTTGTTTTTTTCACTATGTAATCATGGCATGTGGTTGTAAAATATTTGGTAAAATATATTTGGTATATATCTGCCTCACTCCCAGAGGAATAAATACTACTGCTAGGTATATATATATATATACACACCCACAGTGCATTCGGAAAGTATTCAGACCCCTTCCCTTTTCCACATTTTGTTACAGTTACAGCCTTATTCTAAAATGGATTAAATAACAAAAAATCTTGACATTTTTGCACATTTATTAAAAACAAAAAACATGAATAACTTATTTACATAAGTTTTCAGACCCTTTGCTAAGAGACTCAAAACTGAGCTCGGCTGCATCCTGTTTCCATTGATCATCCTTGATATGTTTCTGCAACTTGATTGGAGTCCACCTGTGGTAAATTCAGTTGATTGGACATTATTTGGAAATGCACACACCTGTCTATATAAAGGTCCCACAGCTGACAGTGCATGTCAGAGAAAAAACCAAGCCATGAGGTTGAAATAATGATCCGTAGAGCTCCGAGACAGGATTGTGTCGAGGCACAGATCTGGTGAAGGAAAGCAAAACATTTCTGCAGCATTGAAGGTCCCCAAGAACATAGTGACCTCGATCATTGCAAGACTCTTCCTAGAGCTGATCCTCCGTCCTTCCAAGACTCTTCCTAGAGCTGATCCTCCGTCCTTCCAAGACTCTTCCTAGAGCTGTTCCTCCGTCCTTCCAAGACTCTTCCTAGAGCTGATCCTCCATCCTTCCAAGACTCATCCTAGAGCTGTTCCTCCGTCCTTCCAAGACTCTTCCTAGAGCTGATCCTCCGTCCTTCTAAGACTCTTCCAGAGCTGATCCTCCTCCTTCCAAGACTCTTCCTAGAGCTGTTCCTCCGTCCTTCCAAGACTCTTCCTAGAGCTGATCCTCCGTCCTTCCAAGACTCATCCTAGAGCTGTTCCTCCGTCCTTCCAAGACTCTTCCTAGAGCTGTTCCTCCGTCCTTCCAAGACTCATCCTAGAGCTGTTCCTCCGTCCTTCCAAGACTCTTCCTAGAGCTGATCCTCCGTCCTTCCAAGACTCTTCCTAGAGCTGGCCGCCCGGCCAAACTGAGCAATCGGGGGAGAAGGGCCTTGGTCAGAGAACCTGATGGTCACCTGAACAGAGCTCCAGAGTTCCTCTGTGGAGATGGGAGAACCTTCCAGAAGGACAACCATCTCTGCAACGCTCCACCAATCAGGCCTTTATGGTAGAGTGGCCAGACGGATGGCCAATCCTCAGTAAAAGGCCTGCTTGGAGCCAAAAGGCACCTAAAGGACTCTCGGACCATGAGAAACAAGATTCTCTGGTCTGATGAAACCAAGATTGAACTCTTTGACCTGAATGCGAGGAAAGGATCATTAGATGGTGTCTCCAGGAGAGCAAATTCTATTTTTTTTTTTCAAATCACATTTTAATATTTAAATTTCCATCATGAAAAAAGTCCTGTAACGTTCTCAATTGTTCAATATTCTATTTGTCAATAATTATGTGTTATGGATTTTAAAGGAGTGTTTTACAATTATTAGTAATGTACATTCTGCATTTCTTAACTTTAATCTGTGAGCAAGAATAAATAAACTCAAACTCAATCATCAGGTTTTTCACAGACCGGTATTGTGCTGGAGTTAAAGAACACCAGGTTGAACAGTGGTGGATTTGCCCCTGTAGGGGAAAATAAAGATATATTTAATTGAATTAAAGGTTAGCCACACACCTGGAAAGATGGACACATGTATGGAAGGTTGTGGGGAACTATTGGAAGATGTGACAAAGATAACATGTTGATGAGCCACTCCCTGTCTCCCCAGTGATGAGGTCCGATCATTGCAGAGATACTCCATAGTCCCAGAGCAAGATTCATATGTGACATATTGTAATCCAACTCTGTGAATTGAGTAGATCATTTAAAAAAAGTTATCTAGGACACTCTGTTTTGGGCCAGCTTCTCAAGGTCCTTTCATGAGTAGTTCAGGGGCACTTTTGCTAATGATCAATTAGCTGGATAATTTCAATCAAATCTCCTCATTTCCATACTCAGATCTTTTAGCAAAGCAATATGTGTTTGTGTGTCTGTACAGCCTCAAACTCATATGCATGTAATTATTTCTGCAGCATATCTGATCACTGCCAACTTTAAAATCAGGATGTTTGAGGCTGGACTCTCTAAAGTGTGCTTCTCTGGAACGAACTACCTACCGTTCATATTACCCCTGGGGGATAAATAAAGTTGTCTGAAAGGTTATGTTTTTTTCAATATTTTTTCAGCAGATAAATCCACCCCTAACCAATCAGCCCTGTCTGGTTTCTAACCCTGAATGGTACGTGGTTAAATTCACTCTCACATAGTCAGCAGTGTTTTCCAAGCAGGAGCACAGGCCTCTCCTCACAGCCAATCCTGGAATGTATTTTGCTAAACCTTCTGCAACTGTTTTAAGTAAACATTTATTTCCAGATTCGTCCATATTGCAAAGAAGCATTTTTTTCCCTTCTCCTTTTCACTCCCACAAAGAAGCATTTTTTCCCCTTCTCCTTTTCACTCCCACAAAGAAGCATTTCCCCCCACAAAGACTCTCTGTGCTTATCAACTGGACACTAAATAAAACAACCAAGACTGTTTCAGACTTAGTAAATATAAAAGTATGAATTTCACTCAGGTGGTGTTTGGGAGCAATTAAAGTATACACACTCCATCTGGAGACTAAGTACAGTGGAACGGGGATGTAGGCAAAGCAGATTTTTTATTATTTATATTACCTTTATTTAACTAGGCAAGACAGTTAAGAACAAATTCTTATTTACAATGACGGCCTACCCCTGCCAAACCCGGACGATGCTTGGCCAATTGTGCACCACCCTACGGGACTCCCAATCACGGCCGGTTGTGATACAGCCTGGTATCAAACCAGGGTCTGTAGTGACGCCTCTAGCACCGAGATGCAGTCCCTTAGACCACTGCGCCACTCGGGAACCCATGGATACAGTGGGTGTGTTCCAAAGGGCCCTATATTCCCTATACAGCACAGTATCTTTGACCAGAGCCCTATGGGTGCATTATATAGGGACTAGGGTGCCATTTGGGATGCAGATAGTGAGTCCAGGGATAAAACCACATCGTATAAAGTAGACGGAGGATGAGAGAGGAGGATGTGGACTTAAGTGTTTTAGAACTTCATGGAAGCCAGCTGTGAAATAACATTGAAACGCCCACTGGTTTGCCGTTACCCGGCGCCAGCCACCAAATGGTACATACAGCCGTGTACCTGCGTAGATCATACCCACTGACACTGTGAGGTATGCATGTGGTACATACAGCCGCGTACCTGCGTAGATCATACCCACTGACACTGTGAGGTATGCATGTGCCACAATTGTGTTCAGAACCACAGATATTAAACATGCATACTGGTCCAGCCTGATATTTTAGGGCACTTGAAGAGTCCAATCCAGGTTGGCAAAAAAAAAACTCTTGCTAATGAAGGAATGGTTGCTCTTGATATGAATGACATTTGGATACATATCTAGCTCTGACGTGCCACCTTTGGGATCACAACCACAGATATTAGCTCTGACGTTGTTCTGGTGGGGTGTTAACTGGGAACGTTCTGTGATGCCAGACAGACACTGAACGAGCCAGCATGAAAACAGAAGACACAATGTTCTGAATTCGATCCCCACATTAAAGAAGAAGCATGAACATCAATGCACTATAATACACAAGTGTCCCAGAAATGTGTTGGAGGTTGGAGAATCGATGTTGAAAACTAAACGGCATATTTTCACATCTCTGCCTTCTTCTGCGTCTGATAGCTGGGCCTAAAACTAGTGCGTAAGAGATCATACAAAAGATTTTGCTATGACTCATGGTTGATAAAAATATTTGTTGGTCTGATGTGATTAATGAGGAGCATCCAGACGCTGCACTTGATGAATTTATTATTTATTATTGGTTAACATGCATCTGTTAAGAAACTAACTTTTAGAACTGTTAAGGCTACATGGATTGATGAGGAATTGAAAACGGTATGGTTCTAAAGAGATGGGGGGAGAGAGAGTGGCTAAGGAGTCTGGCTGCACATCTGATTAGCTGACTTACTGCAAATTGAGTGAAGAGGCGACTCTGGGATGCTGGCCTTCTAGGCAGAGTTGCAAAGAAAATTCATCCATTTCCTATGTTTCAGACTGGCCAATAAAAAGAAAAGATTAAGATGTGCAAAAGGACACAGACACTGGAGGAACTCTGCCTAGGAGGCCAGCATCCCGGTGTCGCCTCTTCACTGTTGACGTTGAGACTGGTGTTTTGCTATTTAATGAAGCTGCCAGTTGAGGACTTGTGAGGTGTCTGTTCTCAAACAAAACACTCTAATGTACTTGTCCTCTTGCTCAGTTGTGCACCGGGGCCTCCCACTCCTCTATCTATTCTGGTTAGAGCCAGTTTGTGCTGTTCTGTTAAGGGAGTGGTACACAGCGTTGTATGAGATCTTCAGTTTCTTGGCAATTTCTCGCATGGAATAGCCTTAATTTCTCAGAACAAGAATAGACTGACGATTTTCAGAAGAAAGTCTTTGTTTCTGGCCATTTTGAGCCTGTAATCGAACCCACAAATGCTGATGCTCCAGATACTCAACTAGTCTCAAGAAGGCCAGTTGTATTGCTTCTTTAATCAGGACAATAGTTTTCAGCTGTGCTAACATAATTGCAAAAGGGTTTTCTAATGATCAATTAGCCTTTTAAAATGATAAATGTGGATTAGCTAGCACGACGTGCCATTGGAACACAGGAATGACGGTTGCTGATAATGGGCCTCTGTACCTCTATGTAGATATTCCATTAGAAATCTGCCGTTTCCAGCTACAATAGTCATTTACAACATTAACAATGTCTAGACTGTATTTCTCATCAATTTGATGTTATTTTAATGGACAAAAAAAATGTTTTTCTTTCAAAAACAAGGACATTTCTAAGTGACCTCAAACATTTGAATGGTACTGTAAATTGTATTCTTTTGGCGGTTATGTATTTTTCTTCGTGTGTCAGACCCTAGTAAGACTTGCTGTCACCATGGCGATTCTAATAAAACAACATCAAATAGAAAGAAAGTATGGGCTCCGGTCAAAAGTAGTGCATTATATAGGGAATAGGGTGCCAGTCTAAAGTAGTGCATTATATAGGGAATAGGGTGCCAGTCTAAAGTAGTGCACTATATAGGGAATAGGGTGCCAGTCTAAAGTAGTGTATTATATAGGGAATAGGGTGCCAGTCTAAAGTAGTGTATTATATAGGGAATAGGGTGCCAGTCTAAAGTAGTGCATTATATAGGGAATAGGGTGCCAGTCTAAAGTAGTGCATTATATAGGGAATAGGGTGCCAGTCTAAAGTAGTGCACTATATAGGGAATAGGGTGCCAGTCTAAAGTAGTGCATTATATAGGGAATAGGGTGCCAGTCTAAAGTAGTGCACTATATAGGGAATAGGGTGCCAGTCTAAAGTAGTGCATTATATAGGGAATAGGGTGCCAGTCTAAAGTAGTGCATTATATAGGGAATAGGGTGCCAGTCTAAAGTAGTGCACTATATAGGGAATAGGGTGCCAGTCTAAAGTAGAGCATTATATAGGGAATAGGGTGCCAGTCTAAAGTAGTGCATTATATAGGGAATAGGGTGCCAGTCTAAAGTAGTGCATTATATAGGGAATAGGGTGCCAGTCTAAAGTAGTGCACTATATAGGGAATAGGGTGCCAGTCTAAAGTAGTGCATTATATAGGGAATAGGGTGCCAGTCTAAAGTAGTGTATTATATAGGGAATAGGGTGCCAGTCTAAAGTAGTGCATTATATAGGGAATAGGGTGCCAGTCTAAAGTAGTGCACTATATAGGGAATAGGGTGCCAGTCTAAAGTAGTGCATTATATAGGGAATAGGGTGCCAGTCTAAAGTAGTGCATTATATAGGGAATAGGGTGCCAGTCTAAAGTAGTGCATTATATAGGGAATAGGGTGCCAGTCTAAAGTAGTGCATTATATAGGGAATAGGGTGCCAGTCTAAAGTAGTGCACTATATAGGGAATAGGGTGCCAGTCTAAAGTAGTGCATTATATAGGGAATAGGGTGCCGGTCAAAAGTAGTGCATTATATAGGGAATAGGGTGCCAGTCTAAAGTAGTGCACTATATAGGGAATAGGGTGCCAGTCTAAAGTAGTGCATTATATAGGGAATAGGGTGCCAGTCTAAAGTAGTGCATTATATAGGGAATAGGGTGCCAGTCTAAAGTAGTGCACTATATAGGGAATAGGGTGCCAGTCTAAAGTAGTGCATTATATAGGGAATAGGGTGCCAGTCTAAAGTAGTGCATTATATAGGGAATAGGGTGCCAGTCTAAAGTAGTGCATTATATAGGGAATAGGGTGCCAGTCTAAAGTAGTGCATTATATAGGGAATAGGGTGCCAGTCTAAAGTAGTGCATTATATAGGGAATAGGGTGCCAGTCTAAAGTAGTGCATTATATAGGGAATAGGGTGCCAGTCTATAGTAGGGAATAGGGTGCCAGTCTAAAGTAGTGCACTATATAGGGAATAGGGTGCCAGTCTAAAGTAGTGCATTATATAGGGAATAGGGTGCCAGTCTAAAGTAGTGCATTATATAGGGAATAGGGTGCCAGTCTAAAGTAGTGCATTATATAGGGAATAGGGTGCCAGTCTAAAGTAGTGCATTATATAGGGAATAGGGTGCCAGTCTAAAGTAGTGCATTATATAGGGAATAGGGTGCCAGTCTAAAGTAGTGCATTATATAGGGAATAGGGTGCCAGTCTAAAGTAGTGCATTATATAGGGAATAGGGTGCCAGTCTAAAGTAGTGCATTATATAGGGAATAGGGTGCCAGTCTAAAGTAGTCATTATATAGGGAATAGGGTGCCAGTCTAAAGTAGTGCATTATATAGGGAATAGGGTGCCAGTCTAAAGTAGTGCATTATATAGGGAATAGGGTGCCAGTCTAAAGTAGTGCATTATATAGGGAATAGGGTGCCAGTCTAAAGTAGTGCATTATATAGGGAATAGGGTGCCAGTCTAAAGTAGTGCATTATATAGGGAATAGGGTGCCAGTCTAAAGTAGTGCATTATATAGGGAATAGGGTGCCAGTCTAAAGTAGTGCATTATATAGGGAATATGGTGCCAGTCTAAAGTAGTGCACTATATAGGGAATAGGGTGCCAGTCTAAAGTAGTGCATTATATAGGGAATAGGGTGCCAGTCTAAAGTAGTGCATTATATAGGGAATATGGTGCCAGTCTAAAGTAGTGCATTATATAGGTGCCAGAATAGGGTGCCAGTCTAAAGTAGTGCACTATATAGGGAATAGGGTGCCAGTCTAAAGTAGTGCACTATATAGGGAATAGGGTGCCAGTCTAAAGTAGTGCATTATATAGGGAATAGGGTGCCAGTCTAAAGTAGTGCACTATATAGGGAATAGGGTGCCAGTCTAAAGTAGTGCATTATATAGGGAATAGGGTGCCAGTCTAAAGTAGTGCATTATATAGGGAATAGGGTGCCAGTCTAAAGTAGTGCATTATATAGGGAATAGGGGTGCCAGTCTAAAGTAGTGCATTATATAGGGAATAGGGTGCCAGTCTAAAGTAGTGCATTATATAGGGAATAGGGTGCCAGTCTAAAGTAGTGCATTATATAGGGAATAGGGTGCCAGTCTAAAGTAGTGCATTATATAGGGAATAGGGTGCCAGTCTAAAGTAGTGCATTATATAGGGAATAGGGTGCCAGTCTAAAGTAGTGCACTATATAGGGAATAGGGTGCCAGTCTAAAGTAGTGCATTATATAGGGAATAGGGTGCCAGTCTAAAGTAGTGCATTATATAGGGAATAGGGTGCCAGTCTAAAGTAGTGCATTATAAGGAATAGGGTGCCAGTCTAAATAGTGCATTATATAGGGAATAGGGTGCCAGTCTAAAGTAGTGCATTATATAGGGAATATGGTGCCAGTCTAAAGTAGTGCATTATATAGGGAATAGGGTGCCAGTCTAAAGTAGTGCATTATATAGGGAATAGGGTGCCAGTCTAAAGTAGTGCATTATATAGGGAATAGGGTGCCAGTCTAAAGTAGTGCATTATATAGGGAATAGGGTGCCAGTCTAAAGTAGTGCATTATATAGGGAATAGGGTGCCAGTCTAAAGTAGTGCATTATATAGGGAATAGGGTGCCAGTCTAAAGTAGTGCATTATATAGGGAATAGGGTGCCAGTCTAAAGTAGTGCATTATATAGGGAATAGGGTGCCAGTCTAAAGTAGTGCATTATATAGGGAATAGGGTGCCAGTCTAAAGTAGTGCATTATATAGGGAATAGGGTGCCAGTCTAAAGTAGTGCATTATATAGGGAATAGGGTGCCAGTCTAAAGTAGTGCATTATATAGGGAATAGGGTGCCAGTCTAAAGTAGTGCATTATATAGGGAATAGGGTGCCAGTCTAAAGTAGTGCATTATATAGGGAATAGGGTGCCAGTCTAAAGTAGTGCATTATATAGGGAATAGGTGCCAGTCTAAAGTAGTGCATTATATAGGGAATAGGGTGCCAGTCTAAAGTAGTGCATTATATAGGGAATAGGGTGCCAGTCTAAAGTAGTGCATTATATAGGGAATAGGGTGCCAGTCTAAAGTAGTGCATTATATAGGGAATAGGGTGCCAGTCTAAAGTAGTGCATTATATAGGGAATAGGGTGCCAGTCTAAAGTAGTGCATTATATAGGGAATAGGGTGCCAGTCTAAAGTAGTGCATTATATAGGGAATAGGGTGCCAGTCTAAAGTAGTGCATTATATAGGGAATAGGGTGCCAGTCTAAAGTAGTGCATTATATAGGGAATAGGGTGCCAGTCTAAAGTAGTGCATTAGGGAATATAAAGGGAATATGGTGCCAGTCTAAAGTAGTGCATTATATAGGGAATAGGGTGCCAGTCTAAAGTAGTGCATTATATAGGGAATAGGGTGCCAGTCTAAAGTAGTGCATTATATAGGGAATAGGGTGCCAGTCTAAAGTAGTGCATTATATAGGGAATAGGGTGCCAGTCTAAAGTAGTGCATTATATAGGGAATAGGGTGCCAGTCTAAAGTAGTGCATTATATAGGGAATAGGGTGCCAGTCTAAAGTAGTCATTATATAGGGAATAGGGTGCCAGTCTAAAGTAGTGCATTATATAGGGAATAGGGTGCCAGTCTAAAGTAGTGCATTATATAGGGAATAGGGTGCCAGTCTAAAGTAGTGCATTATATAGGGAATAGGGTGCCAGTCTAAAGTAGTGCATTATATAGGGAATAGGGTGCCAGTCTAAAGTAGTGCATTATATAGGGAATAGGGTGCCAGTCTAAAGTAGTGCATTATATAGGGAATAGGGTGTCCAGTCTAAAGTAGTGCATTATATAGGGAATAGGGTGCCAGTCTAAAGTAGTGCATTATATAGGGAATAGGGTGCCAGTCTAAAGTAGAGCATTATATAGGGAATAGGGTGCCAGTCTAAAGTAGAGCATTATATAGGGAATAGGGTGCCAGTCTAAAGTAGTGTATTATATAGGGAATAGGGTGCCAGTCTAAAGTAGTGCATTATATAGGGAATAGGGTGCCAGTCTAAAGTAGTGCATTATATAGGGAATAGGGTGCCAGTCTAAAGTAGTGCACTATATAGGGAATAGGGTGCCAGTCTAACGTAGTGCACTATATAGAGAATAGGGTGCCAGTCTAAAGTAGTGCACTATATAGGGAATAGGGTGCCATTTGAGATGCGTACTTAACATAAGGGAACAACACAGAATAAGTCTTGGCAGATCCAGAATATGATTCCAAAGAAGATGAGAGAGGGATGAGAGGGAGGGATGGGATGAGAGAGAGGGATGAGAGGGAGGGATGAGACCTTTTAATCCTCCATGTGGAATCTATTCAGCAAATTCTTATTGATGGTAATTGTGGCTGAGAGCGGGAGAGGGAGAGAGAGGGGGAGGAAAGAGAGATATGGGGAGAAGGGGGAAATAGAGAGGGGGAGAGAGGGGAAAGAGAGAGAGAGAGAGAGGGGGGGAGGAAAGAAAGCGAGAGAGAGAGAAAGAAAGAGAGATATGGGGAGAAGGGGGAAATAGAGAGGGGGGAGAGAAGGGAGAGAGAGAGAGAACAATAGGATTAACCTCTATCAAATACAGATTTTATTTCAGCCCTGCAGAAACCATAAGCTCTGCCAACAGTTTTTATGCTTTAATCAAAAGTGCTTTTATAAGGAGGATTTTGGAATTGTTTTGCATAATTATTTTAAATGATCTTCTCAGAAGTCACCATGCTGCACGTCTGATATATGAGAGAGTTTATGGGCGCTATGATATTCAATAATATATGTGCTGGCACGGACAGGAAACAAACTATATTCTACACCAGTGGTCACCAACCTTTTTCTAAGTCAAAAGGCTGAGATCTACCGCTTTGATTTTTATTTACATGACTTAAAAAAATGTAAGTCTATGCAACTTTAACCAATTAAAAACAGTTCTGTAGCAATGACGTTTGTGCAGTAAACTATAGGCCCAATAGAATAACACCACATACTGGCTTTGCTTGAATAGCCCTGCCAATGCATTGTTGTTCTGGCCATTTTTTAAAATTATATTTCCAAATTTGAGGTAGGCTATATGATCACACCTGTAAAATATCCATTGTTGTTTTGCTTGTGAGGCACAGCTGAGTGAGCTTACATTTAAATCATTTGTTTTATTGCTGGGCTGATGGTGCCTGCATCTGATGGTCCGTCTCAGCAGAGGGAGAGAGCAGCAGACTGAGGGTCAGTCTCAGCGGAGAGGGAGAGAGCAGCAGACTGAGGGTCTGTCTCAGCGTAGGGAGAGAGCAGCAGACTGGGGGTCAGTCTCTCAACATCCCTCCTCTCTCCCTTTACTCCACTGACACTGACCAAAAAGGGACACCGTCTTCCAGCTGATGGCGAAACTCGAGTCGCACCGCATTATTTCTGCCTCATGCACAAATGCATGTTGTTAGTCCATGACAGAGAAAGTTAAATATATTAAAAAAGCCACAAGCCGCTAATAATAACTACTACAACGCCTATAGATCCACGTTCCTCCTCATTCATTACTGCTACTCTGCTTGTTGTGGCGCTGAGTGGAAATAGGAAGAACGCGCATTTTATGGGTTATAAAAGTGTTGAATACAAAGTGTTGACAGAGCTGAGTAAGAACTTAAACATGAACTCACTCATAAAAACAGCAGCTCTTTGCTGCATTCGTTGACAGTCTCTCTCTAGTCATAGTTTTAAACGTTAAGAAATCTCAGTGTCAACTTTGCCGTAGCTTTCTTCTATGCCTGCTACGTTACTGCAGACTCGGTCATCTGAGCAATCTGATTGGCCAGCGGTGACATAATGCACTTGGTTTCCTCTCCAGGCCCACCGGGAAGGTAGAGTTTGTACCTTCAGACACATGAAATGGCAACAGTTTGCCCACCCGCCGCGCAGGGCAGCTGAATTGACTACACCTACCACCAACTCGTGAAAAAATAGGAACACAATGATTTATCGTTGTTTTTTGTTTTACAGAAATGTTTGGCGATCGACTAGAAATGCCTTGGAGATTCGCAAGTCGATCGCGATCGACCGGTTGGTGACCACTGGTCTACACACTGTAATGTGAAAGTGGAAGGCATGGGAGCATGAAAGGAGTTCATGGTGATTCATAGCATGTAGAAGTTAAATGGTAACTCTCAAACTGCTAGGTACAGAACGTTGCCCCACAGAGACTTAACACAGGTCTCTCTCTTTACCTCTGATTGTTAGAGGTTAGAGTTGACATCAACATCTTTCTACATTTGCACATACTGTATATTGATTTTTCTAAGTGTATGTGTGTCTATCCCATGTGTAACTCTGTGTTGTTTTTGTCGCACTGCTTTGCTTTATCCTCGCCAGGTCGCAGTTGTAAACGAGACCTTGTTCTCAACTGGCCTACCTGGTTAAATAAAGGTGAAATTAAAAATAAAAACACCTATGACAGTACTTATAGGGGATATGAGATTGGGTAATATATACTGAACAAAAATATAACATGCAACAATTTCAAAGACTTTACTGAGTTACAGATTATATTATAAATTGATTAGGCCCTAATCTATGGATTTCACATGATTGGGAATACAGATATGAGTCTGTTGATCACAGTTACCTTAAAAAAAAGGTAGGGGTGTGGATCAGAAGACCAGTCAGTATCTGGTGGGACCACCATGTGCCTCATGCAGCGCTACTCATCTCCTGCGCATTGAGTTGATCAGGCTGTTGATTGTGGCCTGTGGAATGTTGTCCCACTCCTCTTCAATGGCTGTGGGAAGTTGCTGGATATTGGTGGGAACTGTCGTACACATCAATCCAGAGCATCCCAAACATGCTGAATGGGTAACATGTCTGGTGAGTAATGCAGGCCATGGAAGAACTGGGACATTTTCAGCTTCCAGGAATTGTGTACAGATCCTTGAGACATGGGGCTGTGCATTTTTCTTGCTGAAACTTGAGGTGATGGCAGTGGATTAAATGGCACGATAAATAAGATAATAGTTCTCGTAGGAAAGGTTTTAATCTTTAGCTCACAATCTGTGGATACTATACGATTAGAAATGTTGAAAATGTATGTAAAATATACCAGAACAATTGAAAAATATACTGCACATGGAAACCAAATGAGGGTGGACTATGGTGATAGGTTGGATGAGCTGAGAGGCGGGATTAAAGAGCTGAGGTCTACGGTGATAGGTGGGATGGGCTGAGGGTGGTTGAGGGGTGGGATTAAAGAGCTGAGGTCTATGGTGATAGGTGGGATGGGCTGAGAGAGGTGGGATTAAAGAGCTGAGGTCTATGGTGATAGGTGGGATGGGCTGAGGGGTGGGATTAAAATGTGTATGCAAAATGTGTATGTAAAATGTGTGTCTATGTAGCAGAAAGCTGTAAAAAACAAACAAACAAGATATCTGCCCTCCGAAGACGGATTGGTTCATACAAAAATATATAGATTTTTTACATGTTTTAAATGGCACGACAATGGATTAGTTAGGATCTCGTCACGGTGCGTTCGAATTGCCCTCTGTGTCATTGTCCGTAGCTACCACCACCATGGGCCACTCGGTTACCAACGTTGACATCAGCAAACCGCTCACCCACTCGGCACCATACACTGGTCTGCAGTTGTCAGGCTGGTTGGACATACTGCCAAATTCTCTAAAACAACATTGGCCCCCAATTTATGGTATAGAAATTAACATTCAATTCTCAGGTAAAAGCTCTGGTGAATATTCCTGCAGTCAGCATGCAAATTGCACGCTCCCTCAAAACTTGAGACATCTGTGGTATTGTGTTGGGTGACAAAACGTCACATTTTAGAGTGACCGTTCATTATCCCCAGCACAAGGTGCACCTGTGTAATGATCATGCTGTTTAATCAGCGTCTTGATATGTCGCACCTGTCAAGTGGATGGATTATTTTGGCAAAGGAGAAATGCTCACTAACAGGGCTGTTAACAAATGTGTGTTCAAAATTGGAGAAAAATATGTTTTTTTGTGCATATGGAAAATTTCTGGGATCTTTCCTTTCATTTCATGAAACATAGGACCAATACTTGACATGTCACCCTCCCTAGGAGAGGGGGTGACCTTGATAATTTATTGTTAAAACGAGAGGCTGCCTGGATCTTTAACTTAAAGACCCTCGCTCCCTTCGGACACAACGTAGACTGCAGCCATTCTTGTGATTATTGTGACTTTGCCATTGTAATTGTTTGTAAGCTTGTGTAGTCGAAAATGAATCTATGATCGTATGATATCCATTTGTTTTTTGTATGCTGTTCTTTGTATGCCATTTTAATATTTGAGAATTAACCAATGGTATTAGGCCACTCTTGGCCATGATTATAGACACCTGTGTCTTTTGACACTATATAAACGAGTCATCCCGCAGTGTTTTTGATTATACCCTGATGAAGACAGCTTGGCTGTCAAAACGTTGGTAATTACATTTTTGCATCTGAGCTCCTAGAGTGTGCGGCTCTCTTTTATTTTCAAGTTTTCTACTCCGCTAGCCAGCACCTCGCCTAAATAGGTGTGCATTTATTTTTCTTCTAGAGCGTTTATATTTTTGTTCAGGATATTATGATAGGATTATATTCTAATATCATAATATTAGAATGATTATAACTAAAAACATTTGTCATAAGAAACTAGCTCCCAGGTATACAGAAAATACCCGAGCTCTGAAGCAAGTTCCAGAAAATTCTTCTTCTGAATAGCTTGGAAAGACAGTACCGTGCAGTACCGTAGAGCCCTTACTGCTGCTCGATCATCCTATTTTTCCAATTTAATTGAGGAAAATAAGAACAATCCGAAATGTATTTTTGATACTGTCGCAAAGCTAACTAAAAAGCAGCATTCCCCAAGAGAGGATGACTTTCACTTCAGCATCAATAAACTTCTTGAAGAACTTCTTTGAGGAAAAGATCATGATCATTAGAAAGCAAATTACAGACTCCTCTTTAAATCTGCGTATTCCTCCAGAGCTCAGTTGTCCTGAGTCTACACAACACTGCCAGGACCTAGGATCAAGAGAGACACTCAAGTGTTTTAGTACTATATCTCTTGACACAATGTTGAAAATAATCATGGCCTCTAAACCTTCAAGCTGCATACTGGACCCTATTCCAACTAAACTACTGAAAGAGCTGCTTCCTGTGCTTGGCCCTCCTATGTTGAACATAATAAACGTCTCTCTATCCACCGGATGTGTACCAAACTCACTAAAAGTGGCAGTAATAAAGCCTCTCTTGAAAAAGCCAAACCTTGACCCAGAATATATAAAAAAACTATCGGCCTATATCGAATCTTCCATTCCTCTCAAAACTTTTAGACAAAGCTGTTGTGCAGCAACTCACTGCCTTCCTGAAGACAAACAATCTATACGAAATTCTGCAGTCTTGTTTTAGACTCCATCATAGCACTGAGACTGCACTTGTGAATGTGGTAAATTACCTTTTAATGGCATCAGACCGAGGCTCTCCATCTGTCCTCGTGCTCCTAGACCTTAGTGCTGCTTTTGATACCATCAATCACCACATTCTTTTGGAGAGATTGGAAACCCAAATTGGTCTACACGGACAAGTTCTGGCCTGGTTTAGATCTTATCTGTCGTAAAGATATCAGTTTGTCTCTGTGAATGGTTTGTCTTCTGACAAATCAACTGTACATTTTGGTGGTCTTCAAGGTTCCATTTTTTTTGTTTTCACTATATATTTTACCTCTTGGGGATGTTATTAGAAAAGATAATGTTAACTTTCACTGCTATGTGGATGACACACAGCTGTACATTTCAATGAAACATGGTGAAGCCCCAAAATTGCCCTCGCTAGAAGCCTGTGTTGCAGACATAAGGAAGTGGATGGCTGCAAACTTTCTATGTTTAAACGCGGACAAAACAGAGATGCTTGACAATTAATCTTGATGGTTGTACAGTCGTCTCAAATAAAACTGTGAAGAACCTCGGCGTTACTCTGGACCCTAATCTCTCAACCCACTCAACCCAATTGAGTGTTGGTGGTTGAAGATATCCCTCTAGTGGTGTGGGGGCTGTGCTTTGGTGGGTGGGGTTATATCCTTCCTGTTTGGCCCTGTCCGGGGTATCATCGGATGGGGCCACAGTGTCTCCTGACCCCTCCTGTCTCAGCCTCCAGTATTTATGCTGCAGTAGTTTATGTGTCGGGGGGCTAGGGTCAGTTTGTTATATCTGGAGTACTTCTCCTGTCTTATCCGGTGTCCTGTGTGAATTTAAGTATGCTGTCTCTAATTCTCTCTTTCTCTCTTTCTTTCTTTCTCTCGGAGGACCTGAGCCATAGGACCATGCCTCAGGACTACCTGGCATGATGACTCCTTGCTGTCCCCAGACCACCTGGCCGTGCTGCTGCTCCAGTTTCAACTGTTCTGCCTGCCGCTATGGAACCCTGACCTGTTCACCGGACGTGCTACCTGTCCTAGACCTGCTGTTTTCAACTCTAGAGACAGCAGGAGCGGTAGAGATACTCTTAATGGTCGGCTATGAAAAGCCAACTGACATTTACTCCTGACTTGCTGCGCCCTCGACAACTACTGTGATTATTATTATTTGACCATGCTGGTCATTTATGAACATTTGAACATCTTGGTTCTGTTATAATCTCCACCCGGCACAGCCAGAAGAGGACTGGCTACCCCTCATAGCCTGGTTCCTCTCTAAGTTTCTTCCTAGGTTTTGGCATTTCTAGGGAGTTTTTCCTAGCCACCGTGCTTCTACACCTGCATTGCTTGCTGTTTGGGGTTTTAGGCTGAGTTTCTGTACAGCACTTTGAGATATCAGCTGATGTAAGAAGGGCTATATAAATACATTTGATTTGATTTGATATTCTTGTTCCCATTACAAAATCTATTAATTAACATTGCATGTTAAGATTGACGATCGATAATTTAACATATGGTTAATTTTAAAATGTTCTAGGCTTGAGATATTTTTATTTGGTTTTAGATGAGTCAAATGCCTCCTCAGAGAATAACTGGTCTGGCACATTCCCCCGCAACCATCACACATACTCTCATGCAAACCTCCTCCTCCTTGTCCTACCAAAAATAAACATACTTCTCAACCTCTCCCACATGTCAGAGTTCAAACATCTTCAGTCCCGAGGAGCTCCATGGCATCCACACCTGGGTTCAAATACTATGTGAAATCTTTCAAATACTTATACTGTTTGCTCTAGCCTGGCAAGCATCCCAGAATGGTGGGGTATGATCTTTTGTGACAATTCTATTGGTTCCATTGCGTCAGGTGAGCTCAATCAAGGCCAGCTAAGGTATTTGAAAATATTTCGAATAGTATTTGAAACCAGGTCAGACGACATCTGGTCTTTCTCTGCTACGTCCTAAATGACGGCGCTGGAGCTACTTTTGTCTTCACCCTAAAACAACATCAGGGAAGTAAGAACCTCATAAAGTATTGCTACATCGCCAGTCATCTCACTGGGAACCTGATGCACGTTCAGACACAAGCCTGCATGGGTGTATCCTTTATACGACGAGCTAGGACTTTAGGAAGAGAGGAGAAGAAAGGGGGAAGAGGAGGAGGGGAGGGCAGCGAGGAGAGGAGAGAAGAGAGGAGAAGAGAGGGGGAAGAGGAGGAGGGGAGGGCAGTGAGGAGAGGAGAGAAGAGAGGAGAAGAGAGGGGGAAGAGGAGGAGGGGAGGGCAGCGAGGAGAGGAGAGAAGAGAGGAGAAGAAAGGGAGAGAACTAGGCAGGTGTGATCTGAAATTAAAGATCCCAGAAATGTTCCATCTCACCATATTACCACCATGGCCCAGGATATCCAAAAAATAGAGAATAGGAAAACAAACATTCCACCAAAACATCTTCCACTCCAGTTTAGGATGTTGAGGTGGTGCTGTGAATAAATACATTTCCACAAAGATGCTTTGATTACCTCTCGCTCTCTCCTTTCCATCACCCTCCCTGTGTAACTAACCTTACCTCTCGCTCTCTCCTTTCCATCACCCTCCCTGTCTAACTAACCTTACCTCTCGCTCTCTCCTTTCCATCACCCTCACTGTCTAACTAACTAACCTTACCTCTCGCTCTCTCCTTTCCATCACCCTCCCTGTCTAACTAACCTTACCTCTCGCTCTCTCCTTTCCATCACCCTCCCCCTCTTACCTCTTCACTCCTTTCCATCACCCTCACTTCACTATCAAACACCCTCCCTGTGTAACTAACCTACAGAACACCCTCCCTGTCTAACTAACTAACCTACAGAACACCCTCCCTGTCTAACTAACTAACTAACCTACAGAACACCCTCCCTGTCTAACTAACCTACATAACACCCTCCCTGTCTAACTAACTAACCTACAGAACACCCTCCCTGTCTAACTAACCTTACCTCTCGCTCTCTCCTGTCCATCACCCTCCCTGTGTAACTAACTAACCTTACCTCTCGCTCTCTCCTTTCCATCACCCTCACTTCACTATGAAACACCCTCCCTGTGTAACTAACCTACAGAACACCCTCCCTGTCTAACTAACTAACCTACAGAACACCCCCCAGGTCTAACTAACTAACTAACCTACAGAACACCCTCCCTGTCTAACTAACCTACAGAACACCCTCCCTGTCTAACTAACTAACCTACAGAACCCCCTCCCTGTCTAACTAACTAACCTACAGAACACCGTCCTAACTAACTAACCTACAGAACACCCCCTGTCTAACTAACCCAGAACACCCTCCCTGTCTAACTAACTAACCTACAGAACACCCTCCCTGTCTAACTAACCTACAGAACACCATCCCTGTCTAACTAACCTACAGAACACCCTCCCTGTCTAACTAACCTACAGAACACCCTCCCTGTCTAACTAACCTACAGAACACCCTCCCTGTCTAACTAACCTACAGAACACCCTCCCTGTCTAACTAACCTACAGAACACCCTCCCTGTCTAACTAACCTACAGAACACCCTCCCTGTCTAACTAACTAACCTACAGAACACCCTCCCTGTAACTAACTAACCTTACCTCTCGCTCTCTCCTTTCATCACCCTCCCTGTGTAACTAACCTTACCTCTCGCTCTCCTTTCCATCACCCTCCCTGTCTAACTAACCTTACCTCTCGCTCTCTCCTTTCCATCACCCTCACTTCACTATCAAACACCCTCCCTGTGTAACTAACCTACAGAACACCCTACCTATCTAACTAACCTACAGAACACCCTCCCTGTGTAACTAACCTACAGAACACCCTCCCTGTCTAACTAACCTACAGAACACCCTCCCTGTCTAACTAACTAACCTACAGAACACCCTCCCTGTCTAACTAACTAACCCACAGAACACCCTCCCTGTCTAACTAACCTACAGAACACCCTCCCTGTCTAACTAACTAACTAACCTACAGAACACCCTCCCTGTCTAACTAACCTTACCTCTCGCTCTCTCCTTTCCATCATCCTCCCTGTGTAACTAACCTTACCTCTCGCTCTCTCCTTTCCATCACCCTCCCTGTGTAACTAACCTTACCTCTCGCTCTCTCCTTTCCATCACTCTCCCTGTGTAACTAACTAACCTTACCTCTCGCTCTCTCCTTTCCATCACCCTCCCTGTCTAACTAACCTTACCTCTCGCTCTCTCCTTTCCATCACCTGTGTAACTAACCTCTCGCTCCTTTCCATCACCCTTTCCATCACCCTCCCTGTCTAACTAACCTTACCTCTCGCTCCCTCCTTTCCATCACCCTCACTTCACTATCAAACACCCTCCCTGTGTAACTAACCTACAGAACACCCTCCCTGTCTAACTAACCTTACCTCTCGCTCTCTCCTTTCCATCACCCTCCCTGTGTAACTAACCTTACCTCTCGCTCTCTCCTTTCCATCACCCTCCCTGTCTAACTAACCTTACCTCTCGCTCTCTCCTTTCCATCACCCTACCTATCTAACTAACCTACAGAACACCCTCCCCTGTGTAACTAACCTACAGAACACCCTCCCTGTGTAACTAACCTACAGAACACCCTCCCTGTCTAACTAACCTACAGAAAACCCTCCCTGTCTAACTAACCTTACCTCTCGCTCTCTCCTTTCCATCACCCTCCCTGTGTAACTAACTAACCTTACCTCTCGCTCTCTCCTTTCCATCACCCTCCCTGTGTAACTAACTAACCTTACCTCTCGCTCTCTCCTTTCCATCACCCTCAAAGTGTAACTAACTAACCTTACCTCTCGCTCTCTCCTTTCCATCACCCTCACTTCACTATCAAACACCCTCCCTGTCTAACTAACCTTACCTCTCGCTCTCTCCTTTCCATCACCCTCCCTGTCTAACTAACTAACCTTACCTCTCGCTCTCTCCTTTCCATCACCATCCCTGTGTAACTAACCTTACCTCTCGCTCTCTCCTTTCCATCACCTCCCTTCTATCAAACACTTTCCATCACCCTCACTGTCTAACTAACTAACCTTACCTCTCGCTCTCTCCTTTCCATCACCCTCCCTGTGTAACTAACTAACCTTACATCTCGCTCTCTCCTTTCCATCACCCTCCCTGTAACTAACTAACCTTACCTCTCGCTCTCTCCTTTCCATCACCCTCACTTCACTATCAAACACCCTCCCTGTGTAACTAACCTACAGAACACCCTCCCTGTCTAACTAACCTAACCTACAGAACACCCTCCTTTCCATCAGAACACGCTCCCTGTGTAACTAACTACAGAACACCCTCTCCTTTCCATCACCATCCCTGTGTAACTAACCTACCTACAGAACACCCTCCCTGTCTCCTTTCCATCACTCTCCCTGTCTAACTAACCTTACCTCTCGCTCTCTCCTTTCCATCACCCTCACTGTCTAACTAACTAACCTTACCTCTCGCTCTCTCCTTTCCATCACCCTCCCTGTGTAACTAACTAACCTTACATCTCGCTCTCTCCTTTCCATCACCCTCCCTGTGTAACTAACTAACCTTACCTCTCGCTCTCTCCTTTCCATCACCCTCACTTCACTATCAAACACCCTCCCTGTGTAACTAACCTACAGAACACCCTCCCTGTCTAACTAACTAACCTCAGAACACCCTCCCTTTCCATCACCATCCCTGTGTAACTAACCTACCTCACGCCTCTCCTTCCATCACTCTCCCTGTCTAACTAAGAACCTCCCTGTCTAACTCTAACCTTTCCATCACCCTCACTGTCTAACTAACTAACCTTACCTCTCGCTCTCTCCTTTCCATCACCCTCCCTGTGTAACTAACTAACCTTACATCTCGCTCTCTCCTTTCCATCACCCTCCCTGTGTAACTAACTAACCTTACCTCTCGCTCTCTCCTTTCCATCACCCTCACTTCACTATCAAACACCCTCCCTGTGTAACTAAACAGAACACCCTCCCTGTCTAACTAACTAACCTTCCAGAACACCCTCCCTGTCTAACTAACTAACTAACCTACAGAACACGCTCCCTGTCTAACTAACCTTCAGAACACCCTCCCTGTCTAACTAACTAACCTACAGAACACCCTCCCTGTCTAACTCTAACCTTTCAGAACACCCTCCCCTGTCTAACTAACCTTACCTCTCGCTCTCTCCTTTCCATCACCCTCCCTGTCTAACTAACCTTACCTCTCGCTCTCTCCTTTCCATCACCCTCCCTGTCTAACTAACCTTACCTCTCGCTCTCTCCTTTCCATCACCCTCCCTGTCTAACTAACCTTACCTCTCGCTCTCTCCTTTCCATCACCCTCCCTGTGTAACTAACTAACCTTACCTCTCGCTCTCTCCTTTCCATCACCCTCCCTGTCTAACTAACCTTACCTCTCGCTCTCTCCTTTCCATCACCCTCACTTCACTATCAAACACCCTCCCTGTGTAACTAACCTACAGAACACCCTCCCTGTCTAACTAACCTTACCTCTCGCTCTCTCCTTTCCATCACCATCCCTGTGTAACTAACCTTACCTCTCGCTCTCTCCTTTCCATCACCCTCCCTGTGTAACTAACCTTACCTCTCGCTCTCTCCTTTCCATCACCCTCCCTGTCTAACTAACCTTACCTCTCGCTCTCTCCTTTCCATCACCCTCCCTGTCTAACTAACCTTACCTCTCGCTCTCTCCTTTAAATCACCCTCCCTGTGTAACTAACTAACCTTACCTCTCGCTCTCTCCTTTCCATCACCCTCACTTCACTATCAAACACCCTCCCTGTGTAACTAACCTACAGAACACCCTCTCTGTCTATCTAACTAACCTACAGAACACCCTCCCTGTCTAACTAACTAACTAACTAACTAACTAACTAACTAACTAACTAACTAACTAACTAACTAACTGTGACTGGTAAAAGGATGAATAAAAAAAAAAAAATTATAATAATAATAGTAGTAAACAATATGGCAGCAGTTTATGTGTTGGGTGTGTGTCTGTGAGCGTATGTGTATGGGTGTTAGTGTGTGTGGGTGTTAGTGAGAGGGTGTGTGTGTGTGTGTGTGTGTGTGTGTGTGTGTGTGTGTGTGTGTGTGTGTGTGTGTGTGTGTGTGTGTGTGTGTGTGTGTGTGTGTGTGTGTGTGTGTGCGTGCGTGCGTGCGTGCATGTGTGTGTGTCAGCGTAGGCATGATAGGAAAATGACATACAGAAATATCTCATATTCATATAAGTAGTTCACGATCAGCTCCTTGGTCTTGTTGACTATGAGGTAGAGGTTGTTGTCCTGGCACCATGCTGACAGGTCTGTCTCATCGCCATTGGTTGATCAGGCCTACCGCCGTCGTTTGTCTGCAAACTCGATGATGGAGCTGGACTCGTGCATGGCCACACAGTCGGGGGTAAACAGGAAGTGCAAGAGGGGGCTAAGCACACACCCATGCGTGGCTCCAGTGATGAGAGTCAGTTTGGCGGAGGTGTCGTTGCCTACCCTCACCACCTGGGGGCAGCCCGTCCGGATATCCAGGATCTAGTTGCAGAAGGAGGACTTCAGTCACAGGGTCCTGAGTATGTTGATAAGCTTGGAGGACACTATGGTGTTGAACGCTGAGCTGTAGTCGATGAACAGCAAACTCACATAGGTATTCCTCTTTTCCAGGTGGGAGAGGGCAGAGTGGAGTGCAATTGAGATTGCATCGTCTGTAGGTCTGTTGGGGCGGTATGCAAATTTGAGTGGGTCCAGTGTGTCTGTGATGACGGTGTTGATGTGTGCCTTAACCAGGCTCTCAAAGCACTTCATTATTACAGATGTGAGTGCTACATGGGGGTAGTCACTGTAGCATGAAGTCTTAGAGTTCTTGGAAACAGGAATGATGGTGGTCAGCTTGAGACGTGGAGATTACCAGACTGGGACAAGGAGAGGTTGAAAATTAATCTGAATATGCCTGACAGCTGTTCTGTGTATGCTCTGAAAACATGCCCAGGAATATCGTCCGACCCCGCGGCCTTGTGAGTGTTGACAAGATTAAAAGCCTTACTCGCATCGGCCTCAGAGAGCGAGATCACCCAGTCCTTTGGGTCAGCGGGGGCCCTCATGCACGGTTCGGTGTTGTTTTCGTAGATTGAATTTGTCTGGTAGAGAGAGTTACCGTTGGGCAGATCACAGCGATTTCTTCCTTTGTAATCCGTAATGGACTGGATTACCTGCCACATGCGTCGAGCGTGTAATAGGATTCAAATAAGTGAGTCCAGGTGAGTCCAACATTGTTGATGCGTGTGACAAGGGAAGGTGCGTAATGGATGATAGGAGTGTGTGTGTGGGGGGGGGGGGTTAAAGTTGACAGTAAACTCCCGCTAAAGTTTAAAGGCTTTGCCGCTAATAAATACCAAAATGGAGCTCATGTAGACTGTGGTTCCTGGAATGTACCTACAGTAGGATCGTGTTGCTCGACCTCCAGGGAAGAAGCTATGCACAGGAGACAGACTCAGTGATGTGATAGCCACAGGGAGACTAAATAACACACACAGATGCAGCATACGTTCCTATTAGTCCTAGGCTATGGCGAACATCTATATAAACGCAGCTGCCACTACAATAAAGCCGCTAGATGCATATTATCATAGTGCGCTGAGCTAAATTACAGGCGACAATGTTAGTACTCATCACTGCGTTCTCATCACTGCGTTCTCTACCAGGAAGTTGGTTGGCCTTCTTTGACGTCACGTAGGTTGATACATTGCTATGTTTGCATGTATAAAAGCCCTTTTGTAAAAAGTCCCACTGTACCTAACATTGTTACTATACTTTAGATGTACGACTTATCACCCCAGGTCTCAGGGATGGATAACTCTAGAAATTCCTCTGGGTTCTCCTGAGTTAGGTAAATCAGGATTTGAGCTTTCTTTCACCTTATTTGTTTAGGGCAGCAGGTAGCCTATCAGTGAAGAGTGTGTTGTGCCAGTAACTACAACGTTCCTGGTTCGAATCCTTGAGCCGACTAAGTGAAAAATATGTTGATGTGCCCTGGATGTGCCCTGTGCCCTAATTGTTCCTGTAAGTTGCTCTGGATAAGAGTGTCTGCTAAAATGTACATTTGTGGAACAGTCTTCAAAATGTTGTTAAATGTGATGTTTTGGTGTCTCTAGAGCAATTCCCGAAAGCTGATTGAGGACCTTACTTCTGATGAATGTGTCTGTTTTTTAATGACTGCGAATCTGCTGGTAGGTATGGGTGGGTGCAGGCGTGCAATGTGAATCCAACACCATGTGTCGGTCCAATTAGTGTGGGGATCGTGGTTAGACTGGCATTACACTATTACAGATGCAGAGGCTCACCTAAAGGACTGTCCTTCAGTATACATGAGCAGACTGTATCCAGTGGTGTAAAGTAATTAAGTAAAAAATACTTTAAAGTACTACTTAAGAACTTTTGGGGGGTATCAGTACTTTATTTGACAATTTATACATTTTTTAAAAGTACTACTTAAGAAGTTTTTGGGGTGTCTGTAGTTTACTTTATTATTTATACTTTTGTCAACTTTTATATCTACTACATTCCTAAAGAAAATAATGTACTTATTATTCCATACATTTTCCCTGACACCCAAAAGTACTTGTTACATTTTGACAGGAAAATTGTCCAATTCACACATTTATCAAGAGAACATCCCCGGTTATCCCTACTGCCTCTGATCTGGCAGACTCATTAAACACACATGATTAATTTGTAAGTTATGTCTGAGTGTTGGAGGGTACCCCTGGCTATCCGCCAATAAAAAAATAAAACATACAAATTGGGCCGTCTGGTTTGCTTAATATAAGGGATTTGAAATTATTCATACTTTTACTTTTGATACTTAAGTACATTTTAGCAATTACATTTACTTTTGATACTTAAGTATATTTTAAACCAGATACTTTTACTGTGTTTTACTGGGTGACTTTCACTTTTACTTGAGTCATTTTTTGATAAGGTATCTTTACTTTTACTCAAGTATGACAATTGAGTACTTTTTCCACCCCTGACTGTATCTAACATCATGTGTCCGAAGAGGATGAAGCTTTGACTATCGTTTCATCATAACAGATTCTACGGATCATGTCCTTTAGTGCATTATACACGCAGACAGGGTCCACGTGTCTGTCCACAGCCTGAGGGGATCAGAGTTTGACTACCGTAACAGCGGATCTCTTACTGTCCGTTAATAAATTATACATGTGTTGTGAATCATTCATATACTCTCCAACTTTCAGGCAATAGACGAGGGAGAGGAGGAAGCGATCAGTCTGAATTCAGAAGACATTGATCATCTAAAAGGGAGAAACGCACAGTGTCCATGTTAGGACAGTGTCAGTCTGACGTAACCAACTCCGGGTGAAAACTTCTATGGACATAGGAATCTGTCCTAATGTGGACACCGTAGAGATGGCATTGTATCATGACGTCAGAGCTTGTTAATCTAAAAACGCTTTAGGAAGGACAGACCTGGGGAAGATGTGGTTGCTTATTGCCCTGTTCCGGTATGTGCGTCCATGTGAGCTATGTGTCAAACGGAGGAAGATGGAGCAATGAACCCTTCCCTTGGGTTGACTTAGTCAGTTTAACTCCCACTGAAATATGTTGAGTGAAAGACAAGAAAACTGATTTCAGATCAACCAAGCCCAGTGTTTCCCACCGAATGGGTCAAGAGAGATCAACTATTGGGTTGTGGCTAATTCCTTTTTGGTTGCTTCTTAAGACCGAGTCCTGTTTGGAAAGAGCCTACTTGTTTTGTTGACTTGGTGGATCACAAGAACATTCCAAAAGCTTCTGGTAGCTCATTTTTCAAAAATGCCTGGGAACCTCTGGTCTAGCGGAAGATCATTCAATCACTCTAAAGCTCTGTCCCAAATGGCACCATATTCCCTACATAGTGCACTACTTTGGACCAGAACCCTATGGGTCCTGATTAAAAGTAGTGCACTATTTAGGGAATAGGGTGCCATATGGGATGTAATATGTCTCGATGGACTGAGTCATCGGCCAGGAAAGTGAAGTCCTCCACGAAACAGAACCAGTGACACATCAGACAGCTAAATATAGTGTTTACAGGGGCGCCACCTCAGTGACATAGTTTTACATTTCTGTAAACTTTATATAAATTCTTGGCACACATGTTAAACGCAAAACCATTGACCTTCCCTACATGGTAATCAAATCTGGTTTTTTTCCACATTCTGAAAAAACATTTATAGTTTAGTTTATTTATTTGCACAAATATAAAGACAGTTTGTACACACCCAGAGGAAAGGAAAATCGAAGACAAGACCTCTTCTTGACCACATGTATTTCTTCTAGACATGATTAGGCACAATTCAACACCAATATCATATTTTGACTATTTTCTCATACTTTCTTAAATACTGCTCCTGAGAAATAACCTATGACTTGTCTCACTATGATCAAGCTATCAGATCTCAAAATGTCTCACAATGTTCTGGGGGTAACTCTCATTCCAATGTTCTGGGGGTAACTCTCATTCCAATGTTCTGGGGGTAACTCTCCTTCCAGTGTTCTGGGGTAAGTCTCATTCAAATGTTCTGGGGTAAGTCTCATTCCAATGTTCTGGGGTAAGTCTCATTCCAATGTTCTGGGGTAAGTCTAATTTTAATGTTCTGGGGTAAGTCTCATTCCAATGTTCTGGGGTAAGTCTCATTTTAATGTTCTGGGGTAAGTCTTATTTTAAGGTTCTGGGGGTAAGTCTCATTGTAATGTTCTGGGGGTAACTCTCCTTCCAGTGTTCTGGGGTAAGTCTCATTCCAATGTTCTGGGGTAAGTCTCATTCCAATGTTCTGGGGTAAGTCTCATTCCAATGTTCTGGGGTAAGTCTAATTTTAATGTTCTGGGGTAAGTCTCATTTTAATGTTCTGGGGTAAGTCTCATTTTAATGTTCTGGGGTAAGTCTCATTTTAATGTTCTGGGGTAAGTCTCATTTTAATGTTCTGGGGGTACGTCTCATTCCAATGTTCTGGGAGTAAGTCTCATTTTAATGTTCTGTGGTAAGTCTCATTCCAATGTTCTGTGGTAAGTCTCATTTTAATGTTCTGGGGTAAGTCTCATTTTAAGGTTCTGGGGGTAAGTCTCATTTTAATGTTCTGGGGGTACGTCTCATTCCAATGTTCTGGGAGTAAGTCTCATTTTAATGTTCTGTGGTAAGTCTCATTCCAATGTTCTGGGGGTAAGTCTCATTCCAATGTTCTGTGGTATGTCTCATTTTAATGTTCTGGGGGTGAATCTCATTCCAATGTCCATTATGTGTCTCAAAACCTTCAATGAGTGAGATAAACAGCAAGATCTAAAGATAAACTCTGTTGTCTCATTGACGACTGTATCCAACGTCTCAAATATATTTCAGTTATCACATCCAAGTCTCAACACTTTAGTTCTTACTCAGATCCATTTAGAAGATCTTATCAGTTTCTTCAAGGTTTCCTCACCCATTTATGACGGTGCAATTTCTCAAATATGTCTGTTATCACATTCAAGTCTAATACCACTTAAACTTAATCTTCATCTGATTTGGATCATTTCTTTAATAAATCAAGATCTCAAAATGTTCTCATAAGCCTTATCTTGCATCAATGTAAAGTTCTGAATTACTCTATAAGGCAAAATGGTGGTCATTCGCTCAACTAGAGTACAATTTAACACATTTCTTTAAAATCATAAAAAAAAAAAAAAATCTTTATTAAATAACAGCACAATTAACTACACATCTAATGTTCAGTATTAAGATGTTGTGACAGCGGAGGGTATGGGTTGCTCCATACCCAGAACCTACCTGTGGAGTATCAGTCAGTACAGTATGTTAATGAAACTACTGAAATTGAAAACAAAATATGCCATGAACAAATCAACAACTACAGGAAGTGTTTAAAAAGCATTAATAACAAACAATAAAGAGAACAATGATCAATGACAAAGTAGTGTGCCGCCATAGGCAGAACTGAGCCCAAACACGACTCCAACCCCATCATTAAGTTTGCTGACGGTAGGACTGATCACCGACAACGATGAGACGGCCTATAGGGAACAAATTACCTCAACTAACCTGTACCCCTGCACACTGACTCGATACTGTTGCCCCATGTATATAGCCTTGTTATTGTTTTTCTTATTGTGTTACTTTTTTATACAGTGCTGCTAGGTGACCTAAATTAGGATATGCTTAAAACCCTGGCCGTCCTACAATCTAAGCTAGATGCCCTCAATCTCACACAAATTATCAAGGAACCTACCAGGTACAACCCCAAATCCGTAAATATGGGCACCCTCATAGATATCATTCTGACAAACTTGCCCTCTAAATACACCTCTGCTGTTCTCAACCAGGATCTCAGCGATCACTGCCTCATTGCCTACATCCGTTATGGGTCCACGGTCAAAAGACCACCCCTCATCACTGTCAAATGCTCCCTAAAACACTTCTGCGAGTAGGCCTTTCGAATCGACCTGGTCCGGGTATCCTGGAAGGATATTGACCTCATCCCGTCAGTAGAGGATGCCTGGTTGTTCTTTAAAAGTGCTTTCCTCATTCCTCAAACATAGAACTAAGAACAGCCCTTGGTTCACTCCAGAGTTGACTGCCCTTGACCAACACAAAAACACCCACTGGCGTACTGCACTAGCATCGAATAGTCCCTGCGATATGCAACTTTTCAGGGAAGTTCGGAACCAATACACGTAGTCAGTTAGGAAAGGAAAGGCTAGCTTTTTCAAACAGAAATTTGCATCCTGCAGCACTAATTGCAAAACGTTTTGGGACACTGTGAAGTCCATGGAGAATAAGAGCACCTCCTCCCAGCTGCCCACTGCACTGAGACTAGGAAACACTGTCACCATTGATAAAGCCACGATAATTGAGAATTTCAATAAACATTTTTCTACGGCTGGCCATGCTTTTCACATAGCTTCCCCAACCCGGGCCAACAGCTCTGCACCCCCTGCAGCAACTGGGCCCTACCCACGCTTCTCCTTCACCCAAATCCAGACAGCTGATGTTCTGAAAAAGCTGCAAAATCTGGATCCCTACACATCAGCTGGGCTAGACAATCTGGACCCTCTCTTCCTAAAATTATCCGCCGCCATTGTTGCAACCCCTATTACTAGTCTGTTCCACCTCTCTTTCGTATCGTCGTCTGAGATTCCAAAAGACTGGAAAGCGGCCGTGGTCATCCCCCTCTTCAAAGGGGGAGACACTCTAGACCCAAACTGTTACAGACCTATATCCATCCTGCCCTGCCTTTCTAAAGTCTACGAAAGCCAAGTGAACAAACAGATCACCGACCATTTCGAATCCCACCGTACCTTCTCCGCTCTGCAATCTGCACCTTCTCCGCTCTCCGTACCTTCTCCGCTATGCAATTTGTGACCAGCTCGGTTTCCGAGTAGTAGTTCCATAGTGCATCTCAGCCATACTCAAGGTCCTAAACGATATCATAACCGCCATCGATAAAAGGCAGTACTGTGCAGCCGTCTTCATCGACCTGGCCAAGGCTTTCGACTCTGTCAATCACCTTATTCTTATCGACGGGCTCAACAGCCTTGGTTACTCTAATGACTGCCTCGCCTGGTTCACTAACTACTTCTCAGATGAGTTCAGTGTGTCAAATCGGAGGGCCTGTTGTCCGGATCTCTGGCAGTCTCTATGGGGGTACGACAGGGTTCAATTCTAGTGCTGACTCTTTTCTCTGTATATATCAATGATATCGCTTTTGCTGTGGATGATTCTTTGATCCACCTCTACGCAGACAACACCATTCTGTATACATCTGGCCCTTTTTGGACACTGTGTTAAAACCTCTTAGAGCTAGGGGGCAGTGTTCGGAAGTTCGGATAAATGACATGCCCAAAGTAAACTACCTGTTACTCAGGCCCAGAAGCTAGGATAAGCATATAATTGGTAGCATTGGATAGAAAACACTCTGAAGATTCTGTTAAAATAATGACTGTTAAAATACTGTCTGTGAGCATAACAGAACTGATATGGCAGGTGAAAACCTGACAAATCCATCCAGATTTTTTTTTTTGAGGTCACAGGCCATTTCAAATCAAATCAAATCAAATCAAATCAAACATTTCAATGCTTGTCTATGTGATATACAAATAAATAGCTCCCGGATTGCAGTTCCTATGGCTTCCACTAGTCTTTCCGGCTTGTTTTTTGAAAAAATGAACAGGCATTTGTAGTCTTTCAAGGTGTCCCTCGTTAGGACATGAATGAAGGGCCGCACTTCATTATTATCTCCGGTATTGAACATACTACACTCCGTCTTAAATGTTATAATTTATTTACATAGTAGGGTACTTGAGGATTGATTAGAAACTTTGTTTGACGAAGTTTACCGATAACTTTTCGGATTCCTTTGTCTGCATGTTGAACGAGTGGAACGGGTGGATTACTGAATAAAACGCGCCAACTAAACTGACTTTTTTGGGATATAAAAGAAGGACTTTATCGAACAAAACAACCATTTGTTGTGTAGCTGGGACCCTTGGGATTGCAAACAGAGGAAGATCTTCAAAGGTAAGTGATTTATTTTATTGCTATTTCTGATTTTTGTGACGCCTCTGCTGGTATAGAAAATGTTTTTAATGCTGGTGTATACGGGGCGCTGTCCTCAGATAATCGCATGGTATGCTTTCGCCGTAAAGCCTTTTTGAAATCTGACTAACAAGAAGTTAAGCTTTTAAATGATGTAGGACACTTATATGTTCATGAATGTTTAATATTACAATTTTGTAATTTGAATTTGGCTCCAGCTTCACCGGATGTTTTCGATTTTGATCCCTTCAGCTCAGATCTGTGCACTAAGATTAACAAATCTCCAAACAAGCTTTAACGCCATAAAACACTCCTTCTGTGGCCTCCAACTGATCTTAAATGCTAGTAAAATGAAATGCATGCTCTTCAACCTATCGCTGCCCGCACCCGCCCACCCGACCTAGCAACACTACTCTTGACGGTTCTGACTTTGAATATGTGGACAACTATAAATACCTAGGTGTCTGGCTAGACTGTAAACTCTCCTTCCAGACTCACATTAAGCATCTCCAATCCAAAGTTAAATCTAGAATCGGCTTCCTATTTCGCAATAACAAAGCCTCCTTCACTCATGCTGCCAAACATACCCTTGTAAAACCATCTTACCAATCCTTAACTTCGGCGATGTCATTTACAAAATAGCCTCCAACACTCTACTCAGCTAATTGGATGCCGTTTATCACAGTGCCATCCGTTTTGTCACCAAAGCCCCATAAACTACCCACCACTGCGACCTGTATGCTCTGTTGGCTGGTCCTCGCTACATATTCGTCGCCAGACCCACTGACTCCAGGACATCAATAAGTCTTTGCTAGGTAAAGCTCTGCCTTATCTCAGCTCACTGGTCACCATAGCATCACCCACCCATAGCACGCGCTCCAGCAGGTATATTTCACTGGTCATCCCCAAAGTCAACACCTTCTTTGGCTTGCCTTTCCTTCCAGTTCTCTGCTGCCAATGACTGAAACGAATTGCCAAAATCACTGAACTTGGAGACTTGAACACTGAACTCACTAACTTTAAGCATCAGCTGTCAGAGCAGCGCACCGATCGCTGCAGCTGTACACAGCCCATCTGTAAATAGCCCATCCATACGACTACCTACCTCATCCCCATATTTGTTTTGGTTTTTCTGCTCTTTTGCACACCAGCATTTCTACTTGCACATCTATCACTCGTATAATAAGCTTATTTATTGCCGTACCTCCTTACTACATTTGCACACACTGTATACAGATGTTTCTATTGTGTTATTGACTGTATGTTTGTTTATCCCATGTGTAACTCTGTGTTGTTTGTGATGCACTGCTTTGCTTTATCTTGGCCAGGTCGCAGTTGTAAATGAGAACTTGTTCTCAACTGGCCTACCTGGTTAAATAAAGGTGAAATAAAAAAGAAATAAAACAGATTTAAGATCAACATTATGTCAATAACAACCCCCCCCCCCAAAAAAAAATGCCAGATACAACCTTATAATTCGAAGTTCACGTCCATTAAGCCCCTTGCCCAAAACCACCCCATCAAACCCGACCATAAAACAGTGTTTGCTCAGTGTTCAGCACCACAGTTAAAACAGCTCTAGTTAAGCTAATGACATTCTTTAAGCAACCGATACTGGTCAGTGTTCCATTCTATTTCTCCGTTAAGGTTGTGCTACTTCCAGTATACTACAGTGTCTCTTGTGATACTATTGATCACAGCGTCTTAAATTAAACAAATTGCTTAATTGGTTTCAATCTTCATTGTCGAATAGACAGTTTTGTGTTGGGTACTTGGTTTCCGCCTCACTGTATGCATCTTATTTTCCTTGGAAAGAAGAGCACACTCACGTTCATTGTGTGTCTGTCGATCATGGGGTCAACATGAAGAACAGCGTGCTACTGTGAATTCACTGCTGTTACTGTTGAAGACTGTTACATTCTGTCACACCTTGATCAGTTTTACCTGTCCTTGTTATTGTCTCCACGCCCTCCAGGTGTCGCTTGTTATCCCTGGTGTATTTATCCCTGTGTTTCATGTCTCTCTGTGCCATGGTTTTCCCATGCGCCTGCGTTTTCGATTATCTTTTACTAGTCCTCCCGGTTTGGACCTTTGCCTTTTTTCTGTACTCTGTACCTGCCTGCCTGACCATTCTGCCTGCCCTGACCTTGAGCCTGCCTGACCATTCTGCCTGCCCTGACCTTGACCCTGCCTGACCAGTCTGCCTGCCCTAACCTTGACACTGCCTGATCATTCTGCCTGACCAGTCTGCCTGCCCTGACCTCGAGCCTGCCTGACCATTATGCCTGCCCTGACCTTGAGCCTGCCTGCCACACTGTATCTCCTGGACTCTGACTGGTTTTGACATTTGCCTGTCCATAACCATTCTCTTGCCTACCGTTTTTGGATGTAATAAATATCAAAGACTCAAACCATCTGCCTCCCGTGTCTGCATCTGGGTCTCGCCTTGTGCCCTTATACATTCAGCTTTGAAATGACATTTAATTGTTTAAAAAGGTATGAATAATATAATATTGTGCCTTACAATTACATCTCTATTATGTCTCATTTATTCGCCATGTGTTGTCATGTAATTCTCCGGCTTTTACTCGCAAACAAATTTATGAGACACATTTAAGACAAGAGTGAGATTCTGGGAAGATGATATTGAGGTCATATACTTCTCAGATAATGCTTGAATCTCAAAGATAATTTGTGTCACATAAGTATCAAAATGGCTGTTTCTCTCTCTCGTGTCTTTATAATTGGTCGAAAAGTCCACTCTACGCGACTGGTTTTTCATCTGGGCAGTAAAATAATAACTCCTCCCCCCCCCATCCAGTGGTCATCAATCACACAGATTCAACAGTGTCGACAAAACAAACATAATATGTAGAGGCAAAAGGAAAGAAAAGCAGAGAGTAGACTTACTGAGAGAGGGATGGAGAGCTGGGAAAGTCTACTGTACAATCTGGCCATGTGCCTCCACAAACAACTGCATCATGTCAGCAGTGGAAGACAGATAGATGAGCATACATACACACCCTTGGACTGTATTAGTACAGAGAGACGTGAGCAGCCTTACAGACAGACAACAGAGCCTGCTCAGGGTCCTTTGGGCACTCTGTCTCAGATTGTTAGCCAGAACTGTAAAGAAGGATAGATGAGGCCCGAAGCCCCCTCCCTGTATTGTATGGAGGGATGTGACAGACCGACGCAGACGACAATGCTCGTCTGAGGTCCTCTGGGTATACACTGTCTCTGCAACTTCCATGGGGAAAAGTTAGCATAGGAATTTATGGTGGATCTAAAGGACCATTAGCAGCATTATATGAGCAGGGGGAGAGAGAGAGAGAGAGAGAGAGAGAGAGCGTGAGAGAGAGAGACAGAGAGAGAGAGAGAGAGAGAGAGAGAGAGAGAGAGCGTGAGAGAGAGAGAGACAGAGAGAGAGAGAGAGAGAGAGTGAGAGAAAGAGAGAGAGAGAGAGAGAGAGAGACGTAAATTACATAACAGAAGCAGAGCTCCAATGGGTCGCCATAGGAACAGAATACACTAGGTTCTGTCTAGTTGGAGGAAGGTTCTAAGTTCTAACAAATTGTCAAATGTTTCCCCTGTCAGTGATCATGGAGGCTCTCCTCTATACAACACAATACTGTTTTTGTTTTGGGGGTCAGAGGCTTGTGCCAGCAGATCATCCCTGAGGGCAGTCAGCCATAGAGTGATAGGTCTAATGATATCATATTAGTGATCATCAGGAACACTTTGGAAAAAACACCAGGCGTTGAATTGCGTGACTTTTAAATAGTGTGTTTGTGTGTCTGTTTGTGTGTATGTCTGTGTGTGTGTACATATTTTCCTACATTATCAGGACCAGAATGTCCTGACAAGGTAGGAAAACAAAAATGTTTTTCCATGCCCTGAATTTGTTAAAATTCTATTTTAGCCTTAAAGGTTTTGTGAAACTAAATGATGCGTGAGATATTAATGTATGAAAAGTCATTCAGGGTAAACATTGACTAATTGTTCCAGGCTGTCTGTATATTTTTTTCCCACATAATATAATCTGTCACAGTTTGTATTAATACTGATGGACTGTGTTAGAAATGAGTCCTCTGTGATTTATTACCCCTCAAGCTCTTTACCATAGAAACATGGAGAAAGAAGGAGAGAGTGAAAGAGAGAGGGGGAGCGAGAGAAAGAACGAGAGAGAGAGAAAGAGAGAGGGGGAGCGAGAGAAAGAACGAGAGAGAGAGAAAGAGAGAGGGGGGAGCGAGAGAAAGAACGAGAGAGAGAAAGAGAGAGAGGGGGAGCGAGAGAAAGAACGAGAGAGAGTGAAAGAGAGAGGGGGAGCGAGAGAAAGAACGAGAGAGAGTGAAAGAGAGAGGGGGAGCGAGAGAAAGAACGAGAGAGAGTGAAAGAGAGAGGGGGAGCGAGAGAAAGAACGAGAGAGAGTGAAAGAGAGAGGGGGAGCGAGAGAAAGAACGAGAGAGAGTGAAAGAGAGAGGGGGAGCGAGAGAAAGAACGAGAGAGAGAGAAAGAGAGAGGGGGAGCGAGAGAAAGAACGAGAGAGAGAGAAAGAGAGAGGGGGAGCGAGAGAAAGAACGAGAGAGAGAGAGAAAGAGAGAGGGGGAGCGAGAGAAAGAACGAGAGAGAGAGAAAGAGAGAGGGGGAGCGAGAGAAAGAAAGAGAGAGGGGGAGCGAGAGAAAGAACGAGAGAGAGAGAAAGAGAGAGGGGGAGCGAGAGAAAGAACGAGAGAGAGAGAAAGAGAGAGGGGGAGCGAGAGAAAGAACGAGAGAGAGAGAAAGAGAGAGGGGGGAGCGAGAGAGAGAAAGAAAGAGAGAGAGAGAAAGAGAGAGAGAAAAAGAAGAACGAAAAGAAAGAGACAGAGAGAGAGAGAGAGAAAGAGAGAGAGAAAGTAGCAAGACATTCTCAATAAAGTCCTGCATGGATTAATAATTGACCATTTATCCTGAAATGTGTGTCTGTCGTGATAGTAACCACAACTTTTCACAACATCCCTGCTATCCTGACAGTACAGACAATTGACAAAAGCTTTAGTGCAACCTAACATCAGCAAACTGAGTACACTGGCTGTGTCCCTATCCCCCCCCTTGGTCAAAAGTAATGCACTAGATAGGGTTTAGAGTGCCATTTTGGATGAAGCTAATGTACGGGTGGTGGGTTTGTCTATTCTTAAGAACCACAGACAGATAGGATTGAACTATTGTGCAGTGAATCAGAATGGTGTATTTAACTAATGGAAAATGGTTGCTGTCCGTGCGACTGGCGTTTCTGGCTTGGATTCTAATTCAACAACCAATGTCCCAGCTCTTCTCAGATCCTCATCTGTAAGCAGTTAGAGCCTGTCTCTCTGTGTGGTGGAGTGGATTTAAAGCAACACATTTCTGCTGATTCTGGTGTTAGTTGACTTGGCTTTAGGACTAGTTGGTGATCTAAGCTGGTTTTGACTGGTTGACTACTGATAATGATGTGAGTTGGTTTGACTACAGGTCTTGTTGGTGGTAGAAACTGGTTTTGACTGGCTGACTACTGATAATGATGTGAGTTAGTTTGACTACAGGTCTTGTTGGTGGTAGAAACTGGTTTTGACTGGTTGACTACTGATAATGATGTGAGTTGGTTTGACTACAGGTCTTATTGGTGGTAGAAACTGGTTTTGACTGGTTGACTACTGATAATGATGTGAGTTGGTTTGACTACAGGTCTTGTTGGTGGTAGAAACTGGTTTTGACTGGTTGACTACTGATAATGATGTGAGTTGGTTTGACTACAGGTCTTGTTGGTGGTAGAAACTGGTTTTGACTGGTTGACTACTGATAATGATGTGAGTTGGTTTGACTACAGGTCTTGTTGATGGTAGAAACTGGTTTTGACTGGCTGACTACTGATAATGATGTGAGTTGGTTTGACTACAGGTCTTGTTGGTGGTAGAAACTGGTTTTGACTGGTTGACTACTGATAATGATGTGAGTTGGTTTGACTACAGGTCTTGTTGGTGGTAGAAACTGGTTTTGACTGGTTGACTATTGATAATGATGTGAGTTGGTTTGACTACAGGTCTTGTTGGTGGTAGAAACTGGTTTTGACTGGCTGACTACTGATAATGATGTGAGTTGGTTTGACTAAAGGTCTTGTTGGTGGTAGAAACTGGTTTTGACTGGCTGACTACTGATAATGATGTGAGTTGGTTTGACTACAGGTCTTGTTGGTGGTAGAAACTGGTTTTGACTGGCTGACTACTGATAATGATGTGAGTTGGTTTGACTAAAGGTCTTGTTGGTGGTAGAAACTGGTTTTGACTGGTTGACTACTGATAATGATGTGAGTTGGTTTGACTACAGGTCTTGTTGATGGTAGAAACTGGTTTTGACTGGCTGACTACTGATAATGATGTGAGTTGGTTTGACTACAGGTCTTGTTGGTGGTAGAAACTGGTTTTGACTGGTTGACTACTGATAATGATGTGAGTTGGTTTGACTACAGGTCTTGTTGGTGGTAGAAACTGGTTTTGACTGATTGACTACTGATAATGATGTGAGTTGGTTTGACTACAGGTCTTGTTGGTGGTAGAAACTGGTTTTGACTGGTTGACTACTGATAATGATGTGAGTTGGTTTGACTACAGGTCTTGTTGGTGGTAGAAACTGGTTTGGACTGGCTGACTACTGATAATGATGTGAGTTGGTTTGACTACAGGTCTTGTTGGTGGTAGAAACTGGTTTTGACTGGTTGACTACTGATAATGATGTGAGTTGGTTTGACTACAGGTCTTGTTGGTGGTAGAAACTGGTTTTGACTGGCTGACTACTGATAATAATGTGAGTTGGTTTGACTACAGGTCTTGTTGGTGGTAGAAACTGGTTTTGACTGGCTGACTACTGATAATGATGTGAGTTGGTTTGACTACAGGTCTTGTTGGTGGTAGAAACTGGTTTTGACTGGCTGACTACTGATAATAATGTGAGTTGGTTTGACTACAGGTCTTGTTGGTGGTAGAAACTGGTTTTGACTGGTTGACTACTGATAATGATGTGAGTTGGTTTGACTACAGGTCTTGTTGGTGGTAGAAACTGGTTTTGACTGGTTGACTACTGATAATGATGTGAGTTGGTTTGACTACAGGTCTTGTTGGTGGTAGAAACTGGTTTTGACTGGTTGACTACTGATAATGACGTGAGTTGGTTTGACTACAGGTCTTGTTGGTGGTAGAAACTGGTTTTGACTGGCTGACTACTGATAATGATGTGAGTTAGTTTGACTACAGGTCTTGTTGGTGGTAGAAACTGGTTTTGACTGGTTGACTACTGATAATGATGTGAGTTGGTTTGACTACAGGTCTTATTGGTGGTAGAAACTGGTTTTGACTGGTTGACTACTGATAATGATGTGAGTTGGTTTGACTACAGGTCTTGTTGGTGGTAGAAACTGGTTTTGACTGGTTGACTACTGATAATAATGTGAGTTGGTTTGACTACAGGTCTAGAAACTGGTTTTGACTGGTGACTACTGATAATGAAGTTGGTTTGACTACAGGTCTTGTTTTGAAACTGGTTTTGACTGACTGATAATGATGTGAGTTGGTTTGACTACAGGTCTTGTTGGTGGTAGAAACTGGTTTTGACTGGTTGACTACTGATAATGATGTGAGTTGGTTTGACTACAGGTCTTGTTGGTGGTAGAAACTGGTTTTGACTGGTTGACTACTGATAATGATGTGAGTTGGTTTGACTACAGGTCTTGTTGGTGGTAGAAACTGGTTTTGACTGGTTGACTACTGATAATGATGTGAGTTGGTTTGACTACAGGTCTTGTTGGTGGTAGAAACTGGTTTTGACTGGCTGACTACTGATAATGAAACTACAGGTCTTTTGGTGGTAGAAACTGGTTTTGGTTGACTACTGATAATGATGTGAGTTGGTTTGACTACAGGTCTTGTTGGTGGTAGAAACTGGTTTTGACTGGTTGACTACTGATAATGATGTGAGTTGGTTTGACTACAGGTCTTGTTGGTGGTAGAAACTGGTTTTGACTGGCTGACTACTGATAATGATGTGAGTTGGTTTGACTACAGGTCTTGTTGGTGGTAGAAACTGGTTTTGACTGGTTGACTACTGAGGATGGTCTGGGTTTACTTGGATACAATAGTTTGACGTTTTATTATTTGCACGGGAGAAGCATGTACATCGTCCAACTAAAGGCTTACTTGTAGGTACCTTCCTTCTCCACAATGCAACAGCAATAAGAAATAGTTTAAAAAATAAGAATACGAACATAAAATAAATGCCAGTAGAATAGAAAAAACATTTATACAGGCAGGCAGAATTTAAAGTCCAGTATTTACAAATGTTTTAGGGAAGGAGGGGGTGAGGGGGTAAGTGTATGAATTGAGCAGTATAATAAGAGTCTGGTAGCAGCAGTTGTGATGCGTGTTAAAAGGTGTGGCGAATCAGACCAGGTGTTCAGTCCATTTCAAGTCTTCGGCTTTCTGATGGCTTGTAGATAAAAACTGTCTCTGAGCCTGTTGGTATCAGACCTTTTGACCTCCGTTACCGTCGGCCCGACTTGTTGGTGGTGGTTGAAACTGGGGTAACACTTTATTTGGATAGTCCATTATGCAGATGCTCTACAGACTATCAGGAACATGTCCACTGCATGTCTGTTGACCTTCAACAAGAAAGTATCTGTAGTTTGGCCCTGTCCGGGGGTGTCCTCGGATGGGGCCACAGTGTCTCCTGACCCCTCCTGTCTCAGCCTCCAGTATTTATGCTGCAGTAGTTTGTGTCGGGGGGCTAGGGTCAGTTTGTTATATCTGGAGTACTTCTCCTGTGTGAATCTAAGTGTGCGTTCTCTAATTCTCTCCTTCTCTCTCTCTCTCGGAGGACCTGAGCCCTAGGACCATGCCCCAGGACTACCTGACATGATGACTCCTTGCTGTCCCCATTCCACCTGGCCGTGCTGCTGCTCCAGTTTCAACTGTTCTGCCTTATTATTATTTGACCATGCTGATCATTTATGAACATTTGAACATCTTGGCCATGTTCTGTTATAATCTACACCCGGCACAGCCAGAAGAGGACTGGCCACCCCACATAGCCTGGTTCCTCTCTAGGTTTCTTCCTAGGTTTTGTCCTTTCTAGGGAGTTTTTCCTAGCCACCGTGCTTCTACACCTGCATTGCTTGCTGTTTGGGGTTTTAGGCTGGGTTTCTGTACAGCACTTTGAGATATCAGCTGATGTACGAAGGGCTATATAAATAAATTTGATTTGATTTTGATTTGATTTAGTTCATCTACAGATGTTAAACAATCTGTAGACTATAAGCAGCATTTCAACACCATGTCCTTCAGCCTTTCAGTAACATCTCAACAGTATATCTCATCATTTTCAACAAGGTAGTCAATAGTCCATCAATGCTAGAAAAAACATCTATGCTCGAAAAGTCCATCTATGCTCGAAAAAACAACAACATAGACTATCATCAGCATTAGAGTTTCTCGTTTGAGAAACACAAGTCCTCAACTGGCAGCTTCATTAAATAGTTCCCGCAAAACCCCAGTCTCAACGTCAACAGAGGAGAGGCGACTCCGGGATGCTGGCCTTCTAGGCAGAGTTGCAAAGACTGACCAATTAAAAGAAACGATTAAGATGGGCAAAAGAACACAGACACTGGACAGAGATATGGCTTTTACTTTGCAACTCTGCCAGCATCCCGGAGTCGTCTCTTCACTGTTGACGTTGAGACTGGTGTTTTGCGGGTACTATTTAATGAAGCTGCCAGTTGAGGACTTGTGTTTCTCAAACGAGGCACTCTAATGTACTTGTCCTCTTGCTAGCAAGTTGGTATGACCAAATATGGCATTCATTGGCTCTGCGGTGGCGCGACAGCAAATAATAGGTAAATAAAAAGACAGTCAAACATACAAAACAATTAACCAAATTTGGTTATTGGATGTCTCTCCTTATAAGGAACAGATATGCCACTTCATATTGTTGCAGCTCAAGTGAAAACAAATGAATCTGATGAACCAGGAATGGGTTAAATGGAAGAATAAAGTAGAGATCCTCCAGGCTTGAGTAGAAGAACTGGAGGCTGAAAGATATTCTGTGGAGCTGCAACTGGGCAAGATGACTGCCAGGAAAGAAGTGTCACGTCTACTCCTGCTCCTCCCCTCTGGGGTTCGACGTCGCCGGTTTACACAACCACCGGTTCCGGCAACCCTTCATTACGCACACCTGCGCTTCATCATTACGCACACCTGCGCTTCATCATCAGGCACACCTGGACCTTATCACTTCTCTGATCACTCCCCCTATATATAGCACTCCGTTGTTATTTCCCATCAGGCATTATTGCCTCCGTTTCGCACATTCCTTGGTTTTTTTTTTTGTGTGTCGTTACGTGTTTGTTTATATTAAACTCTCCACCTGCTTCCTGATTCCCTGCGTCTACATTACAGTAGGTGACATTGTTACAAATAAGGACGTCTGTTAAATTATTATGGTTTATGGTTTCTCCACAAATATGCATTGGGAAGAAACCCTTCCATTTCTTCTTCTTTTACATAGAATACCAACAACACAGAAATATTCAGGTCCCAAAATCACACTGATGATACTCTGACATTTAGCAAGTCATCATGCCATGAGTCCAGGATAAGACACCAAACACGTAGCTACATAATATTACACCAGGTAATGTGATTTAACCAAATATTTTTGCTATTCATTACTAGGAGTTACAGGATACTGTTTGGTGTAGCATAACTTAGTGATACTATCTCGTTCTCGATTCAACCAAACATGCAGCAGCATGCTACCCTGCATACCACTGCAGGCTTGCTTCTGAAGCTAAGCAGGGTTGGTCCTGGTCAGTCTCTGGATGGGAGACCAGATGCTGCTGGAAGTGGCGTTGGAGGGCCAGTAGTAGGCACTCTTTCCTCTGGATTGGGGACACTTCCCTGTGTAGGGTGCTGTCTTTCGGATGGGATGTTGAACAGGTGTCCTGACTCTCTGAGGTTATTAAAGATCCCATGGCACTTATTGTAAGAGTAGTGGCCTGGCACTCAAGCCATCACAGTCACCTAATAATCCCCTGTTTACAGTTGGCTCATTCATCCCCATCCTCTCCCCTGTAACTATTCCCCAGGTTGTTGCTGTAAATGAGAATGTGTTCTCAGTCAACTTACCTGGTAAAATAATGGATAATAGAATAATAAATAAAATGTATTTTCTAAGATACCTGTGTCCATTTGCAGGTTGTGTTTGAATTTAGAAAATGTTAAAATAAACGTTTTGTAATCCAACAACACCACCATCTTGTCTATTTGAAATCTTCTCTCATTGGTGGAGACAGGTGAATGTCATCATGACATGTGGCACGTTGGGGCGGACCCACTTGTCTTGAACAATGGGGGAATATTTGAAAATTCATGAACCCGTTTTCTCTATGTTTTCTATTGAGTCTGTCGACAAAATTCTAATTAAAGGTACATCGTATTTAAAAGAATGGCTTAAAATAAATGCACTGAAAACCCCATTGAATGAAAACCGAAAATCAGTTGGCCAGGGTTTTCAGTGGTTGAACAAAATTTATTCAGAGTGTGCATGGTAGCCACACCTGTAGAGAGCATTACGCGATTACATAAGATAGGACTAATTACCAGATACTGAGAAGTGCATAGGAGAGCATGCCTTTGCTAAGTCGGGATCGGGCTCTTATAGAATATTTGCTACATATAGTATATACACTGCTCCAAAAAAATAAAGGGAACACTTAAACAACACAATGTAACTCCAAGTCAATCACACTTCTGTGAAATCAAACTGTCCACTTAGGAAGCAACACTGATTGACAATAAATTTCACATACTGTTGTGCAAATGGAATAGACAACAGGTTGAAATTATAGGCAATTAGCAAGACACCCCCAATAAAGGAGTGGTTCTGCAGGTGGTGACCACAGACCACTTCTCAGTTCCTATGCTTCCTGGCTGATGTTTTGGTCACTTTTGAATGCTGGCGGTGCTTTCACTCTAGTGGTAGCATGAGACGGAGTCTACAACCCACACAAGTGGCTCAGGTAGTGCAGCTCATCCAGGATGGCATATCAATGCAAGCTGTGGCAAGAAGGTTTGCTGTGTCTGTCAGCGTAGTGTCCAGAGCATGGAGGCGCTACCAGGAGACAGGCCAGTACATCAGGAGACGTGGAGGAGGCCGTAGGAGGGCAACAACCCCGCAGCAGGACCGCTACCTCCGCCCTTGTGCAAGGAGGAGCAGGAGGAGCACTGCCAGAGCCCTGCAAAATGACCTCCAGCAGGCCACAAATGTGCATGTGTCTGCTCAAACGGTCAGAAACAGACTCCATGAGGGTGGTATGAGGGCCCGACGTCCACAGGTGGGGGTTGTGCTTACAGCCCAACACAGTGCAGGACGTTTGGCATTTGCCAGAGAACACCAAGATTGGCAAATTTGCCACTGGTGCCCTGTGCTCTTCACAGATGAAAGCAGGTTTACACTGAGCATGTTACAGACGTGACAGAGTCTGGAGACGCCGTGGAGAACGTTCTGCTGCCTGCAACATCCTCCAGCATGACCGGTTTGGCGGTGGGTCAGTCATGGTGTGGGGTGGCATTTCTTTGGGGGGCCGCACAGCCCTTCATGTGCTCGCCAGAGGTAGCCTGACTGCCATTAGGTACCGAGATGAGATCCTCAGACCACTTGTGAGACCATATGCTGGTGCGGTTGTCCCTGGGTTCCTTCTAATGCAAGACAATGCTAGACCTCATGTGGCTGGAGTGTGTCAGCAGTTCCTGCAAGAGGAAGGCATTGATGCTATGGACTGGCCCGCCCGTTCCCCAGACCTGAATCCAATTGAGTACATCTGGGACATCATGTCTCGCTCCATCCACCAACGCCACGTTGCACCACAGACTGTCCAGGAATTGGCGGATGCTTTAGTCCAGGTCTGGGAGGAGATCCCTCAGGAGACCATCCGCCACCTCATCAGGAGCATGCCCAGGCGTTGTATGGAGGTCATACAGGCACGTGGAGGCCACACACACTACTGAGCCTCATTTTTACTTGTTTTAAGGACATTATATCAAAGTTGGATCAGCCTGTAGTGTGGTTTTCCACTTTAATTTTGAGTGTGACTCCAAATCCAGACCTCCATGGGTTGATCAATTTGATTTCCATTGATCATTTTTGTGTGATTTTGTTGTCAGCACATTCAACTATGTGAAGAAAAAAGGATTTAATAAGAATATTTCATTCATTCAGATCTAGGATGTGTTATTTTAGTGTTCCCTTTATTTTTTTGAGCAGTGTACTTACTACTAGTGACTTGGTGTTTTGCCCGTTTGTGAAACACGGTGAAGTTCAAGGTCAGAGTTCCTCAGACCCCCAGCGGAGGATTCTCTAGTGTGACATCATGTGCTTGGGTTGAGCTGAGTGTTCCCTGTAGTACTCAAAGGGCCTATGGATCACATTTTATTGATCACATACACATGGTTAGCAGATGTTAATGAGAGTGTAGCGAAATGCTTGTGCTTCTAGTTCCAACAGGTCAGTAATATCTAACAGTAATCTAACAATTCCACAACAACTATCTAATACACACAAATCTAAGTAAAGGGAGGGTATACGAATATATGGATGATCCAGACCTCCAGGACACACACACACAAACACACAAACACACACACACACACACACACACACACACACACACACACACACACACACACACACACACACACACACACACACACACACACACACACACACACACACACACCACACACCTGAGGCCCTTGAAAAGCCTTGAGCTTCATAAAGAGACCAGGATTAATCAGTAACACTACTCTGCCCAGGGGACTACACCATCTCTGGCCAGTTTTGACATTCCACAAGATCCCCTGGAGACTCTATAGAGTTGCCATGACACCCACTGCATACTCAGACCTTACAGTCCTGTTCAGCGATCCCAAAAATAATTACATCAGGGGGAGACTGCCCCTGGTTGGTGAAATAGCATACTCCTTGCCTCTGTTGGAGGTTGATAGTTTGGTTAAATAGCATACTCATTGCCTCTGTTGGAGGTTGATAGAGGCATCAAAAGGAGTTGGTGGTTCTCTGAGGGAATGGAGAGATACAGGCTCACATGGACTTTTTCTGTTCAGAAATCTAAAAGTGAATTAAACAGAAAGTATATGTACTGGTAACTGCCAAATCGAGTAACACACCAACATAACTCAGATGATGCACTTCCATACGTGATTTACTCCAGTGTTGCCCGTGTTTCACTGGGCCTCCAACGGACCTGCTCTGACTCGGGGCTAAACCCAGGCCACTGGTACTTTTCAGGTCACTTTTGCATAACAATGGCTAACTGCGAACTTGAACACCTCACGAAGCAATTGCTTTGATGATGCAGAGGTTGTTGATTCTGCTCTTCACCAGTCCTCACTGTCAACCTAGCTATGGAAACACAATGTCCCTAGTATACCATAAGGGTGTACAAGGAGGAAAAGCAGCCTCAATAGGACGTTGGTCCACCACAAGCCGCCAGAACAGCTTCAATGCACCTTATCATAGATCCTAAGAGTGTCTGGAACTCTATTGGAGGGATACGACACCATTCTTCCACAAGAAATTCCATCATTTGGTGTTTTGTTGATGGTGGCGGAAAACGCTTTCTGAGGCATCGCTCCAGAGCCTCCCATAAGTGTTCAATTGGGTTGAGATCTGGTGACTGAGATGGCCATGGCATATTGGTTACATCTTTTTTTTATGCTCATCAAACCATTCACTGCCCTGTAGCTGAGGCAGTTGTCATCCTATGAGGGCATGATGGGAAGTTAATTGCTTAATTAACTCAGGAACCACAACTATGTGGAAGCACCTGCTTTCAATATACTCTGTATCCCTCATTTACTTAAGTGTTTCCATTATTTTGGCAGTTACCTGTTCTGGTGTTGTCTAGCTGTTTAATTAACAATGAATCAGAGATGAATCCGTCTCATTGCTGAAGAACTGGGCTGTGATTACCAGTATTGATAGGAATTTATACTGAGGCATCCCCCATTGTTAGAACACAATCATGCCATTTATGAAGTTATGGAAACAAATGAAGAGTGTGAGACAACCACATACTGTATCACAGTTAAATATACAGTATACAAACATTCCACTCCAGATAAACAATGGATATACCATTTTTTTTATTATTATACATATCTAAATTACTAGTTAAAAAACACAAATATGAAAAATTGGTGGATTTTATCGTTTTGGAAATAAACTCTCTAAATATTTCTCACTAACTTTTATGATAGCAGCTTTCTTGGCTCTTGGCTTCACACAACAGACCAGGCCAGCCGATCGTCCCACACCACCATCTGTTAGAGAGAATAAAAGGGGGAAGGAAAAACACAACACAATAAAAGAGGAAATTATTCCCAGAATGCTGGCACAGAATGATTTATATGATTCTGACGTTCCATAACAGAATGCCATTCATCTGTGGTGATGGTGATTCACGTTTTGGCTCTCCAGAATCATTCCAAATTGCTGGCTTATTGGTCTGATATGTAGAAGAAAATATATGGAAATATGACATACAGGAAATACATACAGTATACGTAGTTACAGTATACATACGGGAAAATATATACAGTGCCTTCAGAAAGTATTCAAACCCCTTGACTTTTCCACATTTACATCCCACAAGGTGGGATGTCTTTTTTTGTCAACGAACTACACAAAATACTCTGTCAACATGGAAAAACAATTCGAACATTTGTAAAAAAAAAAAAAAAAATTATAAAGAGGCGGGCCAGCAGGGTAGCCCAGTGGCCAGAGCGTTGGACCAGCAACCAGAAGGTTGCAAGTTCAAACCCCCAAGCTGACAAGGTACAAATCTGCCGTTCTGCCTCTGAACAGGCAGTTAACCCGCTGTTCCTAGGCCGTCATTGAAAATAAGAATTTGTTCTTAACCGACTTGCCTAGTTAAATAAATAAAAGTTTTTTTTTTGCATAGGCTTCCTTCTTTTCACCCTGTCCATTAGGTTAGTATTGTGGAGTAAACTACAATGTGATTGGTCCATCCTCAGTTTTCTCCTATCACAGACAAACTCTGGAACTGTTTTAAAGTAGCCATGGCCATGGTGAAATTCCTGAGCTGTTTCTTTCCCCTCCGGCAACTGAGTTAGGAAGAATGTCTGTTATCTTTGTAGTGTCTGGGTATATTGATACACCATCCAAAGTGTAATTAATAGCTTCACCATGCTCAAAGGGATATCCAGTGTCTGCTTTTTTAAATGTTTACCCATCTACCAATAGGTGCTCTTCTTTGCAAGACATTGGTATTCCTCCCTGGTTTTGCAGTTGAATCTGTGTTTGAAATTCACTGCTCAGCCTTACAGATAATTGTATGTGTGGAGGTACAGAGGCAGGCATTCAAAATGTTAGACACTATTATTGCACACAGAGTGAGTCCATTCAATGTATTATGAGACTTGTGAAGCATATTTTTACTCCTAAACTTATTTAGGCTTACCATAACAAAGGGGTTGAATACTTACTGACTCAAAACATTTCAGCTTCTAATTTTTTTAATGAATTTGTTACATTTTCTAACAGCATAATTCCACTTTGACATTATGGAGTATTCTGTGTAGGCCAGTGACAAATTTTAAATTCAGGATGTAACACAACAAAATGTGGAAAAAAGTCAAGGGGTGTGAATACTTCCTAAAGGCGCTGAACATAAATATAAATGCAACATGCAACAATTTCATGTTCAATTTAGATTTTACTGAGTTACAGTTCATATGAGGAAATTAGTCAATGTAAATAAATTGATCAGACCCTAATCTTTGGATTACACATGACTGGGAATGTAGATATACATCTGTTGGTCACAGATACCTTCAAAAAGATGGGCCTCACAATGAACCTCGGGATCTCGTCACAGTTTCTCAAATCGCCATCGATAAAATGCAATTGTGTTCGTTGTCCATAGCTTATTCCTGCCGTTACCACGGGGCACTCTGTTCACTGCGTTGATATCAGCAAAAAAATGTTTTCAAAAATGACGTTGGAGGTCGCTTATGGTAGAGAAATTAAAATTGATTTCTCTGGCAACAGCTCTTGTGGATATTTCTGTAGTCAGCATGCCAATTGCACGCTCCCTCAAAACTTAAGACGTCTGGGGCATTGTGTTGTGTGACAAAACTGCACATTTTAGAGTGGCCTTTTCTTGTCCCAAGCACATGTTGCACCTTTGTAATGATCATGCTGTTTAAATCAGTTTCTTGATATGCCACACCTCTCAGGTGGATGGATTGTCTTGGCAACGGAGAAATGCTCACTAAGTGGGAGGTAAACACATTTGTGCAGAACATTTTTGAGAAATAAGCTTTTCGCGCATATTGGAAAAGATCTGGGATCTTTTATGTCAGCTCATGAAACATGGGAGCAACACTTTACATCTTGCGTTTATATTTTTGTTCAGTGTAGTTAAATCAGTATTGCATTTTGCAAATGACAGTGTATTAATAATGCATCTACCATGACCTGTCTGCCCTTAGTAAGATAACAAGAAAGGAGTGTCAAAGAAGCCCCCCCCCCCAAAAAAGGATATTGACAGCTCACAAATGCCTTCAAAATGAGACCGGAATCCAATTAAATACATCCTAATGGCAATAATAACTGTCAACCAAAAATAAAGTCTCAAACATGATCTGAAATGTATTTCTATTAAGGAAGCTCTGCAAATGGAGTCCAATAAGTGCTTCAGCAGCTAACAGTAATTACCATGTTCTGAACTACCACTGACATCATGGTATTAACTAAGTTCCCAATCTCACAAAACACTCATCGACAGTCTGAGACTTTATTACAAGGATATTTGAGTCCCGTCTTTTTAAATGGATTTTTCGAGGGTGTTGAGGTTCTTTTTCGGCATGGATGACGTCACCCAAAAGACAGCGATGATTTGAAGACCAGGCCAGATCCCAGAGGTTATGAATAGATACCTGCACACCGTTGATCCCACAGTTTTATCAAACAACATTTCAACACAAAGATCTCTGTCATAGACATGCAAGTTGTAATAGAAATCATCTAGAATAGTGTGTGACTGCACCCTAAATGGTGCCCTATTCTCTAAATAGTGCACTAATTCTGAACAGAGCCCTATTGGCCCTTTCTAAAGTAGTGCAGTAATGTAATTTAGGTGACTCCCCAAATAGTCTGCGACTTCCCAAGGGTCCTGTGAGGACATCTGTAATGAGATACAGTGGCAAGGAAAAGTATGTGAACCCTTTGGAATTACCTGGATTTCTGCATATTGACATGAAATCTGATCTGATCTTCATCTAAGTCACAACAAAAGACTTAGATGAAGATGGTGCTTAACAACAAGGTGCTTAAACTAATAACAGACAAACTATTGTGTTTGTCGAGTCTGCATTGAATACATAATTTAAACATTCACAGCGTAGTTTGGGAAAAGTATGTGAACCCCCCAAGGCTAATGACTTCTCCAAAAGCTAATTGGAGTCAGCAGTCAACGAACCTGGAGTCGAATCAGACGAGATTGGAGAATTTGGTTAGAGCTGCCCTGCCCCATAAAAAACACTCACAAAATTTGAGATTGTTATTCACAAGAAGCATTGCCTGATGTGAACCATGCCTCAAACAAAAGAGATCTCAGAAGACCTAAGATTAAGAATTGTTGACTTGCGTAAAGCTGGAAAGGGTTTCAAAAGTATCTCTAAAAGTTAGTCCACGGTAATACAAATTGTCTATAAATGGAGAAAGTTCAGCATTGTTGCTACTCTCCCTAGGTGTGGCTGTCCTGTACAGATGACTGCAAGAGCACAGCGCAGAATGCTCAATGAAGTCATGAAGAATCCTAGAGTGTCAGCTAAAGACTTACAGAAATCTCTGGAACTTACTAACATCTCTGTTGACAAGTCTACAATACATAAAACACTAAACAAGAATGGTGTTCATGGGAGGACACCATGGAAGAAGCCACTGCTGTCCAAAACAAAAACATTGCTGCACGTTTGAAGTTTGCATAAGAGCACCAGAAAATATTCTCTGGATAAATGAAAATAAAGTTGAGTCTGGACAGCTTGCTATCATCGACGGAAAAATGAACTCCCAAGTTTATCAAGGCATTTTGCAGGAGAATGTTAGGCTATCTGTCTGCCAATTGAAGCTGAACAGAAGTTAGGTGGTGCAACGGGACAACAACCCAAAACACAGAAGTAAATCAACAACGGAATGGCTTCAAACAGAAGAAAAATACACCTTCTGGAGTGACCCAGTCAGAGTCCTGACCTCAACCCTATTGAGATGCTGTGGCATGACCTCAAGAGAGCAGTTCACACCAGACATCCCAAGAATACTGTGGAACTGAAACAGTTTTGTAAAGAGGAATGGTCCAACATTCCTCCTGACCGTTGTGCAGGTCTGATCCACAACTACAGAACACGTTTGGTTGAGGTTATTGCTGCCAAAGGAGGGTCAACCAGTTATTAAATCCAAGGGTTCACATACTTTTCCCACCCTGCACTGTAAATGTTTACACCATGTGTTCAATAAAGACGTGAACAATTATAATTGTGTGTTATTAGTTTAAGCAGACTGTTTTTGTCTATTGTTGTGACTTAGGTTAAGATCAGATGACAATTTATGACCCATTTATACAGAAATCCAGTTAATTCTAAAGGGTTCACATACTTTCTCTTCCCACTGTAGAAGGTACTTTACTACCTAGCTAGACCTCTGACTGTCAGACTACTAGAACAAAACCATGACGTGTGTGTGTGTGTGTGTGTGTGTACGTGCGTGTGTGTGTGTGTGTGCGTGTGTGTGTGTGTGTGTGTGTGCGTGCGTGCTTGTGCGTGTGTGTGTGTGTGTGTGTGTGTGTGCGTACGTGCGTGTGTGTGTGTGTGCGTGTGTGTGTGTGTGTGTGTGTGTTTGCATGCGTGCTTGTGCGTGTGTGCGTGTGTGTGTGTGTGTGTGTGTGTGCGTGCGTGTGTGTGACCATTTCCAGTGTGTTTAATGCTGATTACCAAAACATTTCTGGCAGCGGTAAACACGATTGAAGTAACACACTAAATGCTTTGAGGCAGAAAAACAGCTGGTGTTGACATAGCTGATGAACTACCACCTGACTAACCAGTTCCTAGGAGTAATACGTTACTGCATTTATATATACCTTTTCAGCTTTTCACAGGAAAATAACAAACACTTCATTGTTAACAGGAGGATGCAAACCCAGACACACCAATAAAAGACATCCAATACCAAGAAGTTGACCAAAGACAAAAGAGAAAACACACACATGTCCTGAGTTACAGTAAATGGCTTTATTAATCTAAACACTTACTCATCATATTATATCAGTAAGGCCTACAGTACTGGAATGAATAATATCTGGAAAGTGGAGGCAACTGAGTTTTCTATGCTTACTCCCTGTGGGGAATGTTTGTGATTTGTCATGTTGAAACAACACATTTCAGTGAATCCATTCAGAATCACTAGAAGGAGTAGACGAGGCGATCCAATTTCTCCTGCTATTCTTCTGCTATTTTTATTGCCCAAGGAACCCTTGGCCCAGGCAAATTCATCAATCGAAGGAAATAACACCAATTTCCCATTAAATCTACTTCATCTTATTATACACAGACATTATTTTACTATATTTTGACAAAACTATCTAAATCTTCCCAAATGCATTGAAGATCAAAGATAAATTCAGCTCCATCTCAAGTTATAAAATGTATCTAACTAGTTCAGCCTTACTGCCTCTCAAGAACCTGATGGAGGACTCATCTCTACTTATGGAACCTGATGGAGGACTCATCTCTACTTATGGAACCTGATGGAGGACTCCATCTCTACTTATGGAACCTGATGGAGGACTCCATCTCTACTTATGGAACCTGATGGAGGACTACATATCTACTTTTTGAACCTGATGGAGGACTCCATCTCTACTTATGGAACCTGATGGAGGACTCCATCTCTACTTATGGAACCGATGGAGGACCCCATCTCTACTTATGGAACCCTGATGGAGGACTCCATCTCTACTTATGGAACCCGATGGAGGACTCCATCTCTACTTATGGAACCCCAATTGTTGCCCATTTTAAATAATTGGGAGTAGATATATTTCCTTCCTTAGATAAAACCATTGCCACTTTAACGGAACAATCAAATCAAATCAAATCAATCTGACCTCAGTAGATGAACTAACATCCCAGTTGCTCAAAATGAATATATTGTCACGGCTGAATTCCTGTAGTTCAATGCTTCCCATTGCTCCCCCTTCTGGCTTTTGGGATAGAGTTCATAATGAAGTTTCAAAATATATCTAGCAAGGTAAACGATCCCAGATAAAATGAACAAATGTACAAAGAGAAAAGACATAGGAGGACTGTCCTTAAAAACTTTAAGTTGTATTTCCAGGCACTAGCATTTCGCCCCATCCTAAATGGGTTTAGACATGATTCTTCCACCCCCTGGCTGAGTAGAGAGAGAAATATGGTGTCTCCTAGTGCCCTGAAAGAGGTGGTCTTTACTGATATATCCCTTAAACAATGTACACTGTGCTTTGGTCCTATTACTGCTTATACAATTTCTATTTTTGCACAAAATTGAAAAACAATCATGTTGACTGGGAAAGGTTGCCACAGCGACAGGTGTTTATTCAGATGACGGAGTGGTTCCCAAATCTAATCACACCTTTTTGAGATAAAACTCTCCGTTTACTTAATACTTAACATCCCTTCACGTTCTTACACAGCTAAGGGAGAGGGGCGTGGCTGAACACATAGACCATGGGCTGGTAAGAAGGGCACACATGGAGAACACGGGGAAGCGGTGTGTTTCTGTGTGTGTGTGTGGGGGGGGGGACTCTATAGAAGTGCAAGCCTCCATCAGGGTCACACAGTGTGAAACAGAGAGAGGAAAAACCTGAAAGGCATAACATGGTTTATTTCAATACACACACGCAGCACCCCACACGGAGCTACACTCAAATACAAGATTCACAATACTGGACAGAGCAGGGTCTTTTGAGACTGCTATAGACCGGGACCAGGCCATAAAGGTTTAGACAGAGGAGGGTCTTTTGAGGACTGCTATAGACCGGGACCAGGCCATAAAGGTTTAGACAGAGGAGGGTCTTTTGAGGACTGCTATAGACTGGGACCAGGCCATAAAGGTTTAGACAGAAGAGGGTCTTTTGAGGACTGCTATAGACTGGGACCAGGCCATAAAGGTTTAGACAGAAGAGGGTCTTTTGAGGACTGCTATAGACTGGGACCAGGCCATAAAGGTTTAGACAGAAGAGGGTCTTTTGAGGACTGCTGGAGACTGGGACCAGGCCAAGAGGGGTTAGACGAGGGCTTGAGGCCCGGAGGTCTCTTTCAGCTGGACTCCCACACACACGCTGCCATTCTGCTGGGTGATCAGTGCCATGTTCTCAGGCATAAACTACATAGGCTTATCTCCTGCCCTGCTCTGCTTGGCACAGACACAGCCCAGCTTCTCTCTCTGGGTTTACCTCATACAGCCCTGGCTCTGCTGCTCACTGCTTACTGCTCAGGCCACCCACGACACACAGAGGAACAAAACCCAGTCTGTTAGTTAGACGCAGGAAGCAACATCCAGTCTGTCAGCTAGATGCAGGTAGCAACAACCAGTCTGCCAGCTAGACGCAGATAGCAACACCCAGACTGTCTGTCAGCTAGAAACAGGAAGCAACACCCAGTCTGTCTGTCAGTTAGACGCAGATAGCAACACCCAGTCTGTCTGTCAGTTAGACGCAGATAGCAACACCCAGTCTGTCTGTCAGCTAGAAGCAGATAGCAACACCCAGACTGTCTGTCAGCTAGAAACAGGAAGCAACACCCAGTCTGTCTGTCAGTTAGACGCAGATAGCAACACCCAGTCTGTCTGTCAGTTAGACGCAGATAGCAACACCCAGTCTGTCTGTCAGCTAGACACAGATGGCAACACCCAGTCTGTCTGTCAGCTAGATGCAGATAGCAACACCCAGTCTGTCTGTCAGGTAGACACAGATAGCAACACCCAGTCTGTCAGCTAGACACAGATAGCAACACCCAGTCTGTCAGCTAGACACAGGAGGCAACATCCAGTCTGTCTGTCAGTAGATGCAGGTAGTAACATCCAGTCTGCCAGCTAGATGCAGATAGCAACACCCAGTCTGTCTGTCAGCTAGACACAGATAGCAACGCCCAGTCTGTCTATCAGCTAGACACAGATAGCAACACCCAGTCTGTCAGCTAGACACAGATAGCAACACCCAGTCTGTCAGCTAGACACAGGAGGCAACATCCAGTCTGTCTGTCAGTAGATGCAGGTAGTAACATCCAGTCTGCCAGCTAGATGCAGATAGCAACACCCAGTCTGTCTGCTAGATGCAGGTAGCAACATCCAGTCTGCCAGCTAGACACAGGAGGCAACATCCAGTCTGTCTGTCAGCTAAACACAGGAGGCAACATCCAGTCTGTCTGTCAGCTAGATACAGATAGCAACATCCAGTCTGTCAACTAGACACAGGAGGCAACATCCAGTCTGTCTGTCAGCTAGACACAGGAGGCAACATCCAGTCTGTCAACTAGACACAGGAGGCAACATCCAGTCTGTCTGTCAGCTAGACACAGGAGGCAACATCTAGTCTGTCTGTCAGCTAGACGCAGGAGGCAACATCCAGTCTGTCAACTAGACACAGGAGGCAACATCCAGTCTGTCAGCTAGACACAGGAGGCAACATCCAGTCTGTCTGTCAGCTAGACACAGGAGGCAACATCCAGTCGGTCAGTTAGATGCAGGAGGCAACATCCAGTCTGTCTGTCAGCTAGACGCAGATAGCAACACCCAGTCTGTCAGCTAGACACAGATAGCAACATCCAGTCTGTCAGCTAGACGCAGGAGGCAACATCCAGTCTGTCAGCTAGACGCAGGAGGCAACATCCAGTCTGTCTGTCAGCTAGACACAGATAGCAACATCCAGTCTGTCAGCTAGATGCAGGTAGCAACATCCAGTCTGTCAGCTAGACGCAGGAGGCAACATCCAGTCTGTCAGCTAGATGCAGGTAGTAAATGGCAAGTCTGCATTACACGTTACTATCAGACCTGGGTATTCTTTCAAATACTTTCAGCCTGTCTGTATTTAGCAAAGATGATAACACATAATCACTCCGGACAGACACAAGCAAAAACTCATGACGAGCCTAGGCTCCACCTAAACATTAGAAATCTGACATGCTGTATGGGATGAAAACAAGAGGATTTTTTAGTCTGATCAACTGTTAAAAAAAGCCCCACCACTCTGGGACCTGCACCAGTCTGCCTGCAGTTGTCAGTTTTCATCAGGTATGTGGATGATCAGGGCTTTATTCAGGAATGTTTCTTGGAATACTTGATGTGTCCAGTGGGCGAGATGCGAGGTTTGTGTTTGACTTTATGAATTTTGAGATGTCTGAGTTTAAGTTCATAGAGAAACTCGTTGTCCAAACCTACGATGGCGCAGCTGTAATGGAATGTATCTGCTATTTGTATTTACAGTGAAGTCCCCTCCTGTTCCCTGATTAAGAGGTGATGACTACTCCACTCCACTACCATTGGCAACTTTCTCCTGACATGAACTGAAGCCATGTCTCATGTGCCTGCTCATGCACTGGCACATTGAATGTTTCCTCTCCAATCACTGTGAGCAACCCTATCAATTTTGTCTCATTACTAAATGTAGAGTCAATCACAAACACAATCACATTATTAGACATCAATGATTTTACTCCATGCTTGGACTAACTTTTTCTTAGATCTTTTGTCTATATGTGTAGTTTTTGTCTTCCCAGTCAAATCCTGTCCTGCACATGTCAAGTCTCTGAACAACCCAACTCATGCCTCATACTCTCATTCAATCACTGCTGTGATCCCTTTCCAACACGGTGTAAGTAGCCTTCTCATTCCCATTCCCAATAATATTGTACATTAAATGTCTTTATTAAATGCTTTAGGTTAGAAGAATGAGTCTTTGACGATTTATGAAATACACTTTGTCGTCTCTGTGCTTTCTGCGGCTATTGTCAGGAGGTCTGTGTGTAGCTGGTGTATAGGAGTCAGGCACAGGACAGCCGATATGAGTAAATAAACTTATTTTACTCAACATATAATGAATGCAATACAAAAACAAGAGCCCACAATAACGGCCCTTCCTACATAGAAACAATCACTCACAAACAAACATGGGGGAACCAGAGGGTTAAATAATGAACAGGTAATTGGGGGATTGAAACCAGGTGTGTAAGACAAAGACAAAACAAATGGAAAATGAAAAGTGGATCGGCTATGGCTAGAAGGCCGGTGACGTCGAACGCCGCCCGAACAAGGAGAGGGACCGACTTCGGCGGAAGTCGTGACAGCTATACCGTGGGTCTCCCATCCTCCTCAATGTTTCAGGTCACCAGCCTCCACTGAGCCTCTAGATATGCACGGTTCTATTGTGAGATCTATTCCATTGGTTCCACTACGCCAGACAAGCTCAGAAAACAAATGGTATTTGACCCTAGGTCTGTACTTCACATCAGTCTTGTATTATCTAGTCTCTACACTGGTGCCTTTCAGATCAAAGCCAACGTGTACCTACTGTATCAGTACACCAAGTACATAATGTACCAGAGATGATTAATCTCACTGTGCTGCATGTTCAGAACAGACAGAAAATGAATAGTAACATACAGTAATAAATCATGACAAGCAAACTTCTACCTTATTATTATTATGTACCTCCTAAGGGCATTCGTGATGGTGATTCATTTTGAAATAGAAAAGGTAGGCTACTTTTATGGTAATGGTCGCAATGCGTGGAATGTACTGTATGAGTAAATATTCATCATTACTTAACTTCTGAAATGACAGTTATTTGGTGTTCTGGCTCTAACTTTAGATGTTCCAAATGTAATCCATGTTTTCTCCAGCAGCTGTAATGATGTGCTACAGAGGGACTTGATGTACAGTGCATTTGTGAAGTATTCAGACCCCTTCCCCACATTTTGTTACATTACAGCCTTATTCTAAATTGGATGAAGAAAAATCCTCATCAATCAACACACAATACAAAATAATGACAAAGAGAAAACAATTCTTGCAAATGTATTAAAATTTAAATTAAAAAACAGAAATACTGTAATGAACACGAGGGGAGACAGAGAGCTGGTTTCAAGTGTAAGGCGCAGTAGGTGTTTATTGTAAAGGATCACAGGAGGCAGGTAGCTGGGTCCAGGGGCAGGAAGAAGGTCATACACAGGTGGAGGCAGGTAGCTGGGTCCAGGGGCAGGCAGAAGGTCATACACAGGAGGAGGCAGGTAGCTGGGTCCAGGGGCAGGCCATACACAGGAGGAGGCAGGAAGCTGGGTCCAGGGGCAGGCAGAAGGTCATACACAGGAGGAGGTAGGTAGCTGGGTCCAGGGGCAGGCAGAAGGCCATACACAGGAGGAGGCAGGAAGCTGGGTCCAGGGGCAGGCAGAAGGTCATACACAGGAGGAGGTAGGTAGCTGGGTCCAGGGGCATACACAGGAGGAGGTAGGTAGCTGGGTCCAGGGGCAGGTAGCTGGGTCCAGGGGCATACAGAAGGTCATACACAGGAGGAGGTAGGTAGCTGGGTCCAGGGGCAGGCAGAAGGTCATACACAGGAGGAGGTAGGTAGCTGTGTCCAGAGGCAGGCAGAAGGTCATACACAGGAGGGGCAGGTAGCTGGGTCCAGAGGCAGGCAGAAGGTCATACACAGGAGGAGGTAGGTAGCTGGGTCCAGAGGCAGGCAGAAGGTCATACACAGGTGGAGGTAGGTAGCTGGGTCCAGAGGCAGGCAGAAAGTCATACACAGGTGGAGGTAGGTAGCTGGGTCCAGAGGCAGGCAGACGGTCATACACAGGAGGAGGCAGGTAGCTGGGTCCAGAGGCAGGCAGAAGGTCATACACAGGAGGAGGCAGGTAGCTGGGTCCAGGGGCAGGCAGAAGGCCATACACAGGTGGAGGTAGGTAGCTGGGTCCAGGGGCAGGCAGAAGGCCATACACAGGAGGAGGTAGGTAGCTGGGTCCAGGGGCAGGCAGAAGGTCATACACAGGTGGAGGTAGGTAGCTGGGTCCAGAGGCAGGCAGAAGGTCATACACAGGAGGAGGCAGGTAGCTGGGTCCAGAGGCAGGCAGAAGGTCATACACAGGAGGAGGTAGGTAGCTGGGTCCAGGGGCAGGCAGAAGGCCATACACAGGTGGAGGTAGGTAGCTGGGTCCAGAGGCAGGCAGAAGGTCATACACAGGAGGAGGTAGGTAGCTGGGTCCAGGGGCAGGCAGAAGGTCATACACAGGAGGAGGTAGGTAGCTGGGTCCAGGGGCAGGCAGAAGGTCATACACAGGAGGAGGCAGGTAGCTGGGTCCAGGAGGAGGCAGAAGGCCATACACAGGAGGAGGTAGGTACCTGGGTCCAGAGGCAGGCAGAAGGCCATACACAGGTGGAGGTAGGTAGCTGGGTCCAGGGGCAGGCCATACACAGGAGGAGGCAGGAAGCTGGGTCCAGGGGCAGGCAGAAGGTCATACACAGGTGGAGGTAGGTAGCTGGGTCCAGGGGCAGGCCATACACAGGAGGAGGCAGGAAGCTGGGTCCAGGGGCAGGCAGAAGGTCATACACAGGAGGAGTTAGGTAGCTGGGTCCAGGGGCATACACAGGAGGAGGTAGGTAGCTGGGTCCAGGGGCAGGTAGCTGGGTCCAGGGGCATACAGAAGGTCATACACAGGTGGAGGCAGGTAGCTGGGTGAAGGTCATACACAGGTAGCTGGGTCCAGGCAGGCAGAAGGTCATACACAGGTGGAGGTAGGTAGCTGGGTCCAGAGGCAGGCAGAAGGTCATACACAGGAGGAGGCAGGTAGCTGGGTCCAGAGGCAGGCAGAAGGTCATACACAGGAGGAGGTAGGTAGCTGGGTACATGGGCAGGCAGAAGGTCATACACAGGTGGAGGTAGGTAGCTGGGTCCAGGGGCAGGTAGCTGGGTCCAGGGGCAGGCAGAAGGTCATACACAGGTGGAGGTAGGTAGCTGGGTCCAGGGGCAGGCAGAAGGTCATACACAGGAGGAGGTAGGTAGCTGGGTCCAGAGGCAGGCAGAAGGTCATACACAGGAGGAGGCAGGTAGCTGGGTCCAGAGGCAGGCAGAAGGTCATACACAGGAGGAGGTAGGTAGCTGGGTCCAGGGGCAGGCAGAAGGCCATACACAGGTGGAGGTAGGTAGCTGGGTCCAGAGGCAGGCAGAAGGCCATACACAGGAGGAGGTAGGTAGCTGGGTCCAGGGGCAGGCAGAAGGTCATACACAGGAGGAGGTAGGTAGCTGGGTCCAGGGGCAGGCAGAAGGTCATACACAGGAGGAGGCAGGTAGCTGGGTCCAGGAGGAGGCAGAAGGCCATACACAGGAGGAGGTAGGTACCTGGGTCCAGGGGCAGGCAGAAGGTCATACACAGGAGGAGGCAGGTAGCTGGGTCCAGGGGCAGGCAGAAGGCCATACACAGGTGGAGGTAGGTAGCTGGGTCCAGGGGCAGGCAGAAGGTCATACACAGGAGGAGGCAGGTAGCTGGGTCCAGGGGCAGGCAGAAGGTCATACACAGGAGGAGGCAGGTAGCTGGGTCCAGGGGCAGGCAGAAGGTCATACACAGGTGGAGGTAGGTAGCTGGGTCCAGAGGCAGGCAGAAGGTCATACACAGGTGGAGGTAGGTAGCTGGGTCCAGAGGCAGGCAGAAGGTCATACACAGGAGGCGGCAGGTAGCTGGGTCCAGAGGCAGGCAGAAGGTCATACACAGGAGGAGGTAGGTAGCTGGGTCCAGGGGCAGGCAGAAGGCCATACACAGGTGGAGGTAGGTAGCTGGGTCCAGAGGCAGGCAGAAGGTCATACACAGGAGGAGGTAGGTAGATGGGTCCAGGGGCAGGCAGAAGGTCATACACAGGAGGAGGCAGGTAGCTGGGTCCAGGAGGAGGCAGAAGGCCATACACAGGTGGAGGTAGGTAGCTGGGTCCAGGGGCAGGCAGAAGGCCATACACAGGGGGTCCAAAAAGGCAACAGTACAGGCAGGGAAAAGGCTGTAACGTCGTCCTGGAGATCCAATAGGCTAAAGTACAGGCCGGGAATAGGCAAAAGGCGTTGTTAGTGAGGCAGGCAAAAACTGTCACACATTGGAGTAACTCACGGGGAACCCCAGCGCTCTGAAAGACATGTCACAAAACAAACAATACCTCACAGTGACGTGGTGCAAAGAACTGAACTAAATAGTGTGTGATAATGACATACAGGTGTGTGAACAGGTGATTAGAATTCAGGTGATTGGGATCTGGAGAGTGAGCTGCGTTCAGGGGATCTATGTGTTTGAGGGTGTGAGTTGGAAGCAGAAGTTACAAATACCTTATTTACATAAGTATTCTGACCCTTTACTATGGGACTCCCAAGTTTACAGTGTCAAGAAAAAGTATGTGAAACCTTTGGAATTACCTGGGTTTCTGCATGAATTTAATCAAATCTTCGTCTAAGTCACAACAATAGACAAACAGTCTGCTAAAACTAATAACACACAAACAATTATATGTTTTCATGTCTTTATTGAACACACCGTGTAAACATTCACATTGCAGGGTGGGAAAAGTATGTGAACCCTTGGATTTAATAACTGGTTGACCCTCCTTTGTCAGCAATAACCTCAGATCAGACCTGCACAATGTTCAGGAGGAAATTTGGACCATTGCTCTTTACAAAACTGTTTCAGTTCACCTTCTCCAGAACATAAATGTTGTTCGGACCTCAAGTTCTGTGAGGTGGAAGAAATTCCTTTGTTCTCTATGAAAATTCACTCTGTCTCTATACTGTGGCCATGAGGAGATCATCTACTCCAGGAATTTACGACCTCTCTCTGACCACAGCAGCCTGGGTGTAGGATACAGGGAGAGGGGGATGGGGCTTGCTGTACCCAAAGAGGGCAACGTCATGACAATGTGATTGTCTATTGAAGTGATTTAGATGACGATCAGATCAAATGTTAATTCCACACACCTCTCTTTATACGGTCCCACTGTTGACAGTGCATGTCCGAGTAAAAACCAAGCCATGAGGTCTAAGGAATTGTCCGTAGAGCTCTGTGACAGGATTGTGTCGAGGCACAGATCTGGGGAAGGATACCAAAAGGTCCCCAAGAACACAGTGGCCTCCATCATTCTTACATGGAAGAAGTTTGGAACCACCAAGAATTTTCCAAGAGCTGGCCACCTGGCCAAACTGAGCAATCGGGGGAGAAGGAACTTGGTCAGGGAGGTGACCAAGAACCCGACGGTCACTCTGACAGACCTCCAGAGTTCCTCTGTGGAGATGGGAGAACCTTCCAGAAGGACAGCCATCTCTGCAGCACTCCACCAATCAGGCCTTTATGGTAGAGTGGCCAGAAGGAAGCAATTCCTCAGTAAAAAGCACATGACAGCCCGCTTGGAGTTTGCCAAAACGCACCTAAAGCCTCTCATACTATGAGAAGCAAGATTCTCTGGTCTGATGAAACCATGAGAGGATAGCAGACTGGGATAGGGAGATATTGAATCTATATTTAAACACAACCAGCCAGCTGGTCTTCACATGCTCTGAGGACTCGGCTAGGGATGCCGTCTGGGCCGGCAGCCTTGCGAAGGTTAACACACTTAAATGTCTTACTCACGTCGGCCACGGAGAATGAGAGCCCACAGTCCTTGGGAGTGAGCCGTGTCAGTGGCACTGTGTTATCCTCAATGCAAGCGAAGAAGGTGTTTAGCTTGTCCGGGAGAAAGACGTCGGGGTCCGCGACTCCACTTTGTCTCTGTACTGACGTTTTGCCTGTTTGATTGCGGAGGGAATAACTACACTGTTTGTATTCTGCCATATTCCCAGTCACCTTGCCATTGTTAAATGTGGTGGTTTGCGCTTTCAGTTTTGCGCGAATGCTGCAATCTATCCACGGTTTCTGGTTAGGGTAGGTTTTAATAGTCACAATGGGAACAGCATCCCCATTTCCTAATGTACTCAGTCACCGTGTCCGTGTATACGTCAATGTTATTCTCAGAGGCTACCTGGAACATATCCCAGTCCGCGTGATCAAAACAATCTTGAAGTGTGGATTCCGATTGGTCAGACCAGCATTGAATAGACCTTAGCACGGGTACTTCCTGTTTGAGTTTCTGCCTATAGGAAGGGAGGAGCAGAATGGAGTCGTGATCTGATTTGCCAAAGGGAGGGTGGAGGAGGGCCTTGTAGGCATCCCGGGAAGGGGGGGTAGCAGTGGTCGAGTGTTTTTCCAGAGCGAGTACTACAGTCAATGTGTTGCTATACCTTCGGTTGGTTTTCCTCAAATTTGCTTTGTTAAAATCCCCAGCAACAATAAATGCGGCCTCAGGATATGTGGTTTCCAGTTTGCATAAAGTCCAGTGTAGTTCCTTGGTGGCTGTTGTGGCATCTGCTTGAGGGGGAATATACACAGCTGTGACTATAACCGAAGATAATTCTCTTGAGATCTATTACGGTTGGCATTTGATTGTGATGTTTCTAGGTTGGGTGAACAAAAGGACTTTAGTTTCTGTACATTATCACAATCACACCATGAGTAGTTAATCATAAAATACACCACAGCCTAAATCAAATCAAATCAAATTTTATTTGTCACATACACATGGTTAGCAGATGTTAATGCGAGTGTAGCGAAATGCTTGTGCTTCTAGTTCAGACAATGCAGTAATAAAAAGCAAGTAATCTAACTAACAATTCCAAAAAAACTACTGTCTTATACACAGTGTAAGGGGATAAAGAATATGTACATAAGGATATATGAATGAGTGATGGTACAGAGCAGCATAGGCAAGATACAGTAGATGATATCGAGTACAGTATATACATATGAGATAAGTATGTAAACCAAGTGGCATAGTTAAAGTGGCTAGTGATACATGTATTACATAAGGATGCAGTCGATGATATAGAGTACAGTATCAACGTATGCATATGAGATGAACAATGTAGGGTAAGTAACATTATATAAGGTAGCATTGTTTAAAGTGGCTAGTGATATATTTACATCATTTCCCATCAATTCCCATGATTAAAGTGGCTGGAGTAGAGTCAGTGTCATTGACAGTGTGTTGGCAGTAGCCACTCAATGTTAGTGGTGGCTGTTTAACAGTCTGATGGCCTTGAGATAGAAGCTGTTTTTCAGTCTCTCGGTCCCAGCTTTGATGCACCTGTACTGACCTCGCCTTCTGGATGACAGCGGGGTGAACAGGCAGTGGCTCGGGTGGTTGATGTCCTTGATGATCTTTATGGCCTTCCTGTAGCATCGGGTGGTGTAGGTGTCCTGGAGGGCAGGTAGTTTGCCCCGGTGATGCGTTGTGCAGACCTCACTACCCTCTGGAGAGCCTTACGGTTGAGGGCGGTGCAGTTGCCATACCAGGCGGTGATACAGCCCGCCAGGATGCTCTCGATTGTGCATCTGTAGAAGTTTGTGAGTGCTTTTGGTGACAAGCCGAATTTCTTCAGCCTCCTGAGGTTGAAGAGGCGCTGCTGCGCCTTCCTCACGATGCTGTCTGTGTGAGTGGACCAATTCAGTTTGTCTGTGATGTGTATGCCGAGGAACTTAAAACTTGCTACCCTCTCCACTACTGTTCCATCGATGTGGATAGGGGGTGTTCCCTTTCTTCTTCCCGGAGAGTTCTTTATACCTGTCTGCGCGATGTATTGAGAACCCAGCTGGCTGTATGGACCGGGACCGTATATCCGGAGAGAGACATGATTCTGTGAAACGGAGTATGTTACAGTCCCACAAGAAACGTTCTGTTCAAAATAACACACAAAAAAACAAAATACTGCAAAGTTGCTTAGAAGCTAGAAGCAGTGCTGCCATGTCAGTCGGCACCATCTTCTTCCAACAAAGCACTGAGTAAAGGGTCTGAATACTTATGCAAATGTGATATTTACGTTTTTTACATTTTAATACATTTGCAAAAATTCCTAAACCTGTTTTTGCTTCCTTATTATGGGATTTCTATATTGTGCGTAGATTGATGAGGGGGAAACAATGTAATCCATTGCAGAACAAGGCTGTAACATAACAAAATGTGTACTGTCTTTGTCTGTCTGATATTCTGTCTGTCTGATATACTGTTTTTGTCTGTCTAATATTCTGTCTGTCTGATATGCTGTCTGTCTGATATGCTGTCTGTCTGATATACTGTCTTTGTGAAGTACTCTCTGTCTGATATGCTGTCTTTGTCTGTCTGATATTCTGGGTTCCCCTCCTCTTTGTGTTAAGCAGTGCTGAAAAACAATCTCACACACGCAATGTAAAAACTGACATTTATCCAAAAGATGCAAACGTAGTCAGTCAGACAGTCAGGCAGTGAGACAGTCAGTCAGTCAGACAGTCAGTCAGACAGTCAGATAGACAGTCAGATCAACAGAGTCAGACAGTCAGACAGTGAGACAGTCAGTCAGACTGTAAGACAGTCAGTCAGACAGTGAGAAAGTCAGTCAGACAGTCAGATCAACAGACAGTCAGTCAGACAGTCAGATAGACAGTCAGATCAACAGACAGTCAGACAGTCAGACAGTGAGACAGTCAGTCAGACAGTGAGACAGTCAGTCAGACAGTGAGACCGTCAGTCAGACAGTCAGATAGACAGTCAGATCAACATACAGTCAGACAGTCAGACAGTCAGACAGACAGTCAGATAGTCAGTCAGATAGACAGTCAGATCGTCAGACAGTCAGACAGTCAGACTGTCAGTCAGACAGTGAGACAGTCAGTCAGACAGTCAGACAGACAGTCAGATCAACAGAGTCAGACAGTCAGACAGTGAGACAGTTAGTCAGACAGTAAGACAGTCAGTCAAACAGTGAGACAGTCAGTCAGACAGTCAGATCAACAGACAGTCAGACAGTCAGTCAGACAGTCAGTCAGTCAGATAGACAGTCAGTCAGACAGTCAGACCGTCAGTCAGACAGTCAGATAGACAGTCAGTCAGACAGTGAGACCGTCAGTCAGACAGTCAGATAGACAGTCAGATCAACATACAGTCAGCCAGTCAGTCAGACAGTCAGATAGTCAGTCAGATAGACAGTCAGATCGTCAGACAGTCAGTCAGACAGTGAGACAGTCAGTCAGACAGTCAGACAGACAGTCAGATCAACAGACAGTCAGACAGTCAGACAGACAGATCAACAGACAGTCAGTCAGACAGTCAGACAGTCAGTCAGACAGTGAGACAGTCAGTCAGACAGACAGTCAGATCAACAGACAGTCAGACAATGAGACAATCAGACAGACAGATCAACAGACAGTCAGTCAGACAGTCAGACAGTCAGATAGACAGTCAGATCAACGGACAGTCAGTCAGTCAGATAGATAGTCAGATCAACAGACAGTCAGACAGTGAGACAGTCAGTCAGACAGACAGTCAGACAGACAGTCAGATAGACAGTCAGATCAACAGACAGTCAGTCAGACAGTCAGTCAGTCAGACAGTCAGATCAACAGACAGTCAGTCAGACTGTCAGACAGTCAATCAGACAGACAGTCAGATCAACAGACAGTCAGACAGTGAGACAGTGAGACAGTCAGTCAGACAGTCAGACAGACAGTCAGATCAACAGACAGTCAGACAGTGAGACAGTCAGACAGACAGATCAACAGACAGTCAGTCAGACAGTCAGACAGTCAGTCAGACAGTCAGATAGTCAGTCAGATCGTCAGACAGTCAGTCAGACAGTGAGACAGTCAGTCAGACAGACAGTCAGATCAACAGACAGTCAGACAATGAGACAGTCAGACAGACAGATCAACAGACAGTCAGTCAGACAGTCAGACAGTCAGACAGTCAGATAGACAGTCAGATCAGTCGGACAGTCAGTCAGATAGATAGTCAGATCAACAGACAGTCAGACAGACAGTGAGACAGTCAGTCAGACAGTTAGTCAGACAGACAGTCAGATAGACAGTCAGATCAACAGACAGTCAGTCAGACAGTCAGTCAGTCAGACAGTCAGATCAACAGACAGTCAGTCAGACAGTCAGACAGTCAGTCAGACAGTGAGACAGTCAGTCAGACAGTGAGACAGTCAGTCAGACAGACAGTCAGATCAACAGACAGTCAGACAGTGAGACAGTCAGACAGACAGATCAACAGACAGTCAGACAGTGAGACAGTCAGACAGACAGATCAACAGACAGTCAGTCAGACAGTCAGATAGACAGTCAGATCAACGGACAGTCAGTCAGTCAGATAGATAGTCAGATCAACAGACAGTCAGACAGTGAAACAGTCAGTCAGACAGTTAGTCAGACAGACAGTCAGATAGACAGTCAGATCAACAGACAGTCAGTCAGACAGTCAGTCAGTCAGACAGTCAGATCAACAGACAGTCAGTCAGACAGTCAGACAGTCAATCAGACAGACAGTCAGATCAACAGACAGTCAGGCAGTGAGACAGTCAGACAGTCAGTCAGACAGTGAGACAGTCAGTCAGACAGTCAGACAGACAGTCAGATCAACAGACAGTCAGACAGTCAGACAGACAGATCAACAGACAGTCAGTCAGACAGTCAGTCAGACAGTCAGATAGTCAGTCAGATAGACAGTCAGATCGTCAGACAGTCAGTCAGACAGTGAGACAGTCAGTCAGACAGACAGTCAGATCAACAGACAGTCAGACAGTGAGACAGTCAGACAGACAGATCAACAGACAGTCAGTCAGACAGTCAGACAGTCAGTCAGACAGTCAGATCAACGGACAGTCAGTCAGTCAGATAGATAGTCAGATCAACAGACAGTCAGACAGTGAGACAGTCAGTCAGACAGTTAGTCAGACAGACAGTCAGATAGACAGTCAGATCAACAGACAGTCAGTCAGACAGTCAGTCAGTCAGACAGTCAGACAGTCAGACAGACAGTCAGTCAGACAGTCAGACAGTCAGTCAGACAGTGAGACAGTCAGTCAGACAGTGAGACAGTCAGTCAGACAGACAGTCAGATCAACAGACAGTCAGACAGTGAGACAGTCAGACAGACAGATCAACAGACAGTCAGACAGTGAGACAGTCAGACAGACAGATCAACAGACAGTCAGTCAGACAGTCAGACAGTCAGTCAGACAGTCAGATCAACGGACAGTCAGTCAGTCAGATAGATAGTCAGATCAACAGACAGTCAGACAGTGAGACAGTCAGTCAGACAGTTAGTCAGAGAGTCAGTCAGACAGAAGCTGACAGTATTCCAAAAGATCATCTTTTCGTCTTGTCTCGTCTGGAGCATGTGTTACTGTAATTTACCGGCTGCTATTCCTTAAAGGAAGACAGCCAGATGGAGGGAGGGATGGTGGGATAGAGGGAAGGTGAGATGGAGGGAGGAGGACACAGAGAGAAATAGTTCTGTGGTGTGCAACAGGAAGCCCGGATGTCCCGGAGATCTTTAATACAGAATCCATATGAGAAAGCTTGACTGTGCGTTTTGTGAATGTAGTCTGAAAATGTTATTTTAGTCTTCTCAACTCCGTATGGTTCTGTCTGTGTGACTGAGTAACGTCACAGTTGAGTCCCATTGGAGATGAGTGTAGGTGTTTTTGATAATACCTGATGGTAGAGGGAGGGTACAGAGAGATAGAGGAAGCTGGCTACCAGCAGACTCTTAGGGTTGGGGTTAGGCAGGGTCTTTACCAAAGACAGATGTGAAGGCTGGGCACATAGCGTGGGATGTGCCTTGTGCCCAAACAACAAAACAACGAGGCATTTGGAAAATAAAAGACAAAATAACGCACAGTATTTGACTCTATTTCAAACTAAAAAAAAGATCACTCCACCACCCTAGGAATGTTTTTGACATCCTTGAGAGAAAAACCTTGTGGGTGACAGCTGCGTTTTGGTAACGAGGATTGTAAATAAAACCCAAACAAAAGCATTTTGCTGAATCGGATGCCGGACACCAATTTATTAATTGCGTGTGAAAATAAAACAACAACCAACAAGCAAGTATTTAGACAATTGAAACATTCCTCTCTATGTATCGATATTTACTGAACACTAAGAATCATAGCTGAACTCTCTTTTACAGCATTTCATTCCATTTCACCAAGCCTCCTTCCAACCTAGACTCAGGTACTGTTTTAATCATTTATTCTTGTTCATAAACAGTATTAACACAATAAGTCTGACCTATAGTTCATTAACAGGTATTAACACAATAAGTCTGACTTATAGTTCATTAACAGGTATTAACACAATAAGTCTGACTTATAGTTCATTAACAGGTATTAACACAATAAGTCTGACTTATAGTTCATTAACAGGTATTAACA
>NC_056433.1:9181891-9189391 GCF_018296145.1 Oncorhynchus tshawytscha | reverse complement strand
TGTCACTGTCTGTCACTTTTATTAGGCACATTTTTTTCTCTACCTCTGCACCTGCGTTGTAACGGTACTCGTCCTCGTCTGGTGACGAGTATGACAGATCGGACCAATGTGCAGCGTGGTAAGTGTCCATTTTAATGAAATACAACTGAACACTGAATGACAAAACAACAAAAAGAGAATGAACGAGACTGAAACAGTTCTGTATGGTAAAACACAGACACAGAAAACAACTACCCACAACCCAAAGTGGGAAAACAGGCTGCCTAAGTATGTTTCTCAATCAGAGACAACGACCGACAGCTGCCTCTGATTGGGAACCATACCAGGTCACACACAGAAATACAAAACATAGAATGCCCACCCCAACTCTCGCCCTGACCAAACTAAAATAGAGACATAAAAAAGGTCAGGACATGGTCAGGACGTGGTCAGGACGTGGTCAGGACGTGGTCAGGACGTGACATGCGTTGCTAACTTTCATTCATAGGCTAGGTTGTAGCAACCACATGATGGGTTTAGGAAAGCCTAAACCTATTAATGCCTATACCCATCAATGTTACAATAAGCTGGCTGAATGCAATATGAATGACAGTCAGCATTCTATTATTCATATTTTTGCAATTATGATCTTGTCTCGTCGCTGCAACTCCCCAACGAACTCGGGAGGTTGAAAGTCAAATCATACGTTCTCCGAAACATGACCCGCAAGACCGTGCTCCTGAAACACCCGCCCGCTTAACCCTGCACCGATGTGTCGGAGGAAAATACCTTTCAATTGACAACCGAAGTCAACCTGCTGGCGTTCGGCCCACCACACGAAGTCGCTAGAGTGGGATGAGGCAAGTAAGGTAGATGTGAGGTAGATAACAGCCCAGTCAGTGGCTCCATATCAGATCCAGCCTGAAGGTGTATTAGTGTCTGAACAATAACTGCTGCATCAGGGGACACGAGTTTGTGATGAAACTAGACTGCTTTGCACCACTCATTAGATCTGGTTGTGTCATCATCTATACCTAGAACAACTGGATAATTTCCTCAGACAGCTTAGATGAGATTTTCTTAGCTTTGGCTAAATTCTTAGGGTTCGCATCTGCTAGAAATAGGGGTTATGGTGTGTGGTTGTGGTGTTGGGTTTGGGTATGTGAGAACAGTAAAATCAAGGTGAGCCAGAAGTGTCCGAATGTTTTTATTTAGTGTATACCCAGGAGTAGCTCTTCCTCTGTAGGTTTCACTTGATTTAGTCTGGATTTTCTATCTGTAGATGCTCTAGATATTATCAACAAAATATTGGTCGATAAGAAACTACTTGCTAAGGTTAGGGTTAGTAGATAGTTAGTTGAAATGTTACTGATAGTCTGTAGAGCATCTGCAGATGGACTATCCAAATAAAGTGTTACCTAGGTTTCCATCCTGAGTCAGATTTTCAAGCATAACATTTGAACTCATCCGAGGCCTACTTTGATTGAAGACAAATCAGCTTTCGCTGTTTAGACGATAGTGGTTTAACATAAGTGTTGTGACTCCGGATTGAGTGGGAGTAAAACAGTGTTGTGGTCTAAACTCTGGATGTAACGTAAGTGTTGTGACTCCGGATTGAGTGGGAGTAAAACAGTGTTGTGGTCTAAACTCTGGATGTAACGTAAGTGTTGTGACTCCGGATTGAGTGGGAGTAAAACAGTGTTGTGGTCTAAACTCTGGATGTAACGTAAGTGTTGTGACTCCAGATTGGGTGGGAGTAAAACAGTGTTGTGGTCTAAACTCTGGATGTAACGTAAGTGTTGTGACTCCAGATTGGGTGGGAGTAAAACAGTGTTGTGGTCTAAACTCTGGATGTAAAATAAGTGTTGTGACTCCAGATTGGGTGGGAGTAAAACAGTGTTGTGGTCTAACATAATCATTGTAATCATTCAGATGAATCAGCGAATCACTGTATTACTGTCCAGAGTGGCACAGGTGTAGAGTTTATTTCCCAAACTGTCACGCCCTGACCTTAGTTATCTTCGTTTTCTTTATTATTTTGGTTAGGTCAGGGTGTGATGAGGGTGGTATGTGTGTTTTGGCTTGTCTAGGGTTTTTTGTATATCTATGGGGTTTTGGTTTTGTCTAGGTAAATGTAGGTCTATGGTGGCCTGAATTGGTTCCCAATCAGAGACAGCTGTTTAACGTTGTCTCTGATTGGGGATCCTATTTAGGTTGCCATTTTCCATTTAGGTTTTTGTGGGTTACTGTCTATGTGTAGTTGCATGTCAGCACTCGTTATTATTAGCTTCACGTTCGTTTTGTTTAGTGTTTCATCGTAAATAAAGAAGAATGTATTCAAATCACGCTGCGCGTTGGTCTCATCGTTACGACGAACGTGACACAAACCCCTAAATACACACATTTTTCACATTACATTTGTTTTCACTAGAAATGAGTGCTTATAGTACCTTTTGTGTGTGTAAAATATTGCTCCGATTTTTAATTAATAGATGTTATGTGTGTATTAAAATGTAGGTTTTTTTTGTTGCTAAAAGCTATATATCCATTGTTAATCTGTAATGGAAAGATTGTATATTTAACTGTGATATGTGTCTCATCTAGCTATGTCCCTCTGGATAGAGCTAAATGACTCAAATGTCAAAGGAAAATGATTTACATACAAATCTCATATTCCTGTATTGATACATTTTTGTTTAAAAAAATATTAAAATATGGATGTTGTAAATGTATAATTTGTATATTCTTTATTAAAAATGTAGTTATTTGTTGCATTTGACTGTGTAACACCTAGCAAAGCAACTTATTTCTCTGAAAGGGTGGTGGGTATACAGTATAGCGTTGTGCCCCCAAAAAACAGCATTATTTGTCAGAATTGTTACCATCAAGTGGTCTGTCATTGACAAATATATGTCTGTTATTGAAAAATACATGTCTGTCATTGAAACATACATGTCTGTCATTGAAAAATATATGTCTGTCATTGAAACATACATGTCTGTCATTGAAAGATACATGTCTGTCATTGAAAGATACATGTCTGTTATTGAAAAATACATGTCTGTTATTGAAACATACATGTCTGTCATTGAAAAATGAAAAATACATGTCTGTTATTGAAAAATAAAAATACATGTCTGTTATTGAAAAACCCCATGTCATGATTAGACAGTGAAGAAAAAAAACAGACCAATCTCTTTCGTAAAGTTATTTTAACAATAAAAGCTAATCTAACATTTCTGAACATGGATATGTAGCATTTCAGAAAGAAACTCCTCAAGTATTCTGGCACTTAGAAGAATGTTGAATGTAGCACCAGGCACAGTCTGCCTGATCTGGACTAATTATAAAACACTTAGAGGGAGATTTCCACTCCGGTTAAGACTGTTGTTGAGAAACTAATAACGAACCTACTGATATTGCTGCACTCGGTTCAGACGAGAGAAGCGAGACGAGGCAATTTTATTCAGCTTTCGATCAAGTTTGGTTGATCTGACCAGTCTAGTATTAGAACGCCTGTCGGCTGCTGGAGTTTCCAAGATTTAACATGTAGAATCTTAGCTAAAGAGTTGAGATGAGAAGGGTCCGTTTAGCCAATCAGAGAACAGCTAGCTAGCTATTTTGCTGCAGTTATCTAGTCTAGCTTGCTGATATTTATCTGTCTGGATAAAATAATGATGCCAGGGGGGGGCCAGGAAGGTCATGTCAGAGAGAGAGAGCGATGGAGAAAGAGAGAGAGAGAGGGAGACAGACACAAAGGGAGAGAGAGAGAAATAGAACCCATTGTTCTTTATGGTTGTGAGGTCTGGGGTCTGCTTGCGACCAAGAATTCACAAAACGGGATAAACACCAAATTGGGACTCTGCATGCAGAATTCTGCAAAAATATCCTCAGTGTACAACGTAAAACACCAAATCATGCATTAAGAGCAGAATTAGGCTGATACACGCTAATTATCAAAATCCAGCCATTAAATTCTACAACCACCTAAAAGGAAGATATTCCCAAACCTTCCAGAACAAAGCCATCACCGACAGAGAGATGAACCTGGAGAAGAGTCCCCTAAGCAAGCTGTTCCTTTGTTCACAAACAGACCCCATAGAGCAGCAGGACAGCAGCACAATTAGACCCAACCAAATCATGAGAAAACAAAAATATAATTACTTGACCAAATGGAAAGAATATTTAAAAAAACAGAGCAAACTAGAATGCTATTTGACCCTAAACAGAGAGTGCACAGTGAAAGAATACCTGACCACTGTGACTGACCCAAAATTAAAGAAAGCTTTGACTATGTACAGACTCAGTGAGCATAGCCTTGCTATTGAGAAAGGCTGACGTAGGCAGACCTGGCTCTCAAGAGAAGACAGGATATGTGCACACTGCCCAAAATGAGGTGGAAACTGAGCTGCACTTCCTAACCTCCTGTCCAATGTATGACCATATTAGAGACACATATTTCCCTCAGATTACACAGATCCACAAAGAATTTGAAAACAAATCCAATTTTGATAAACTCCCATATCTACTGGGTGAAATACCACAGTGTGCAATCACAGCAGCAATATTTGTGACCTGATGCCACAAGAAAAGGGCAACCAGTGAAGAACAAACACCATTGTAAATACAATCCATATTTATGCTTATTTATTTTCCTTTTTGTTCAAGCAACAGGTGTTTATTGCAAAGGATCACAGGAGGCAGGCAGAAGGTCATACACAGGCAACAGTACAGGCAGGGAAAAGGCTAGTAACGTCATCCGGGAGATCAGGCAATAGATAGATAACAGGAAATCTGATAGGCTAAAGTACAGGCAGGGAATAGGCAAAAGGCGTCGTTAGTGAGGAAGGCAAAAACTCATACACAGGAGGATTAAATCCCCGGGAAAACCTGCGATCCGAACAGAAGTGTGTCACAAAACAAACAATATCTCATAGTGATGGGGTGCAAAGAACTGAACTAAATAGTGTGTGATAATGACATACATGTGTGTGAACAGGTGATCAGAATTCAGGTGATTGGGATCTGGAGCGTGAGCTGCACTCACGAGGTCTACGTGTTGGAAGCAGACGTTACAACATGAAGCAAGGATATTGTAATGGGTGCGTGTTGGTGGCAGGGAAGTCAGGCGCAGGAGAACGAACTTGGTAAAAACTGAGTTGTTTAATAAATGCTGATAAAACTACAAAAAACAAAATGTACAAAATAACAAAAGTGGGAACAAAACCCATCGCACAACAACATAATACATGCAGATCACATATAATCAAACAATCTCCGACAAGGACATGAAAGGAAACAGAGGGTTAAATACACAACATGTAATTGATTGGATTGGAACCAGGTGTGAAGGAAGAGAAGACAAAACCAATGGACAATGACAAATGGATCAGTGATGGCTAGAAGGCCGTTGACGTCGACCGCCGAACACCGCCCGAACAAGGAGAGGGACTGACTTTGGCGGAAGTCGTGACAGATATGAATATTCTTGATACCATTTGAAAGGAAACACTTTGAAGTTTGTGGTACATTTTTTTTGTACCATCATCTTTGATGCAAGAGATGCAAGAGAGGCCATAATGTATTATTCCAGCCTAGGCACAATTGAGATTTTGGCCACTAGATGGCAGCAGTGTATGTGCAACGTTTTAGACTAATCCAATGTTCAAAGTTTTGTATCAAGTCTGCCCAAATGTGCCTAATTGGTTAATTAATAACTTTTCAAGTTCATAACTTTGCACTTTCCTTAAACAATGGCATGGTATTATTTCATTGTAATAGCTACTGTAAATTGGACAGTGCAGTTAGATTAACAACAATTTAAGCTTTCTGCCAATATCAGATGTGTCTATGTCCTGGGAAATTTTCTTGTTACTTACAACCTCATGCTAATCGCATTAGCGCACATTAGCTCAACCGTCCCAGTCCTGAAGTGTAGCATCCGCATAATCTGACCACTTCTGTATTGAGCGAGTCACTGGTACTTCCTGCTTTAGTTTTAGCTTGTAAGCAGGAATCAGTAGGATAGAATTATGGTCAGATTTGTCCAATGGAGGGCAAGGGAGAGCTTTGTATGCTTCTCTGTGTGTGGAGTAAAGGTGGTCTAGGATTGTTTTTTTCTCTGGTTGCACATGTGACATGCTGGTAAAAATGAGGTAAAACTGATTTAAGTTTGCCTGTAATAAAGTCCCCGGCCACTAGGATCGCCGTTTCTGGGTGAGCATTTTCTTGTTTGCTTATGGCCTTATGGAGTTGGTTGAGAGCGGTCTTAGTGCCAGCTTCGTTCTGTGATGGTAAATAGAAGGCTACGAATTGGCTTCACTCTGAGAGAAGGGCAGCCTGACAAAAGGAGAGGACGGTGGTTCAAGCAGTTTCTGTTTTTGATTAAACTGTGTCACCTCCCAGAAGTACAAACAAAACATATAGTGCATGCTTCCACTGAAATGGTAGCGTGCTACTCAGCAGCTGAAGAGGAGGAGAGGAGAGGAGAGGAGAGGAGAGGAGAGGAGAGGAGAGGAGAGGAGAGGAGAGGAGAGGAGAGGAGAGGAGAGGAGAGGAGAGGAGAGGAGAGGAGAGGAGAAGAGAAGAGGAGGAGAGAGGAAAGGAAGGGAGGAGAGGAGGGGTGAGTGGAGAGGTGAGGAGAGGAGAGGAGAGGAGAGAAGAGGAGGAGAGAGGAGAGGAGGGGAGGAGATGGGTGAGGAGAGGAGAGAAGAGGAGGGGAGGGAAGAGGAGAGGAGAGAAGAGGAGGCAGGAGAGGGGGAGAGGAGGGGGAGGAAAGAGAAGGGGAGAGAAGAGAAGAGTAGGGGAGAGGAGGGGAGAGGAGAGAAGAGGAGGCAGGAGAGAGGAGAGGAGGGGATGAAAGAGAAGAGAAGGGGAGAGAAGAGAAGAGGAGGGGAGAGAAGAGAAAAGGAGGTGAGAGGCATTCAGTGTTGACCTGGTTTGACTTCTGCTCCGTCCACCTCATAAACAAACCTGTCATGATCTCAGGGGTAGCAGACTGAGCTGTTAGAACTGGCAACCCAGTGACCGCCCAGGCTTCGTTCGTGCTGTAGCCCTGGAGCCACTCTGCATGGGGAATGAGGGAACAAAAGAAAGGAGGAGAGGAGGGAGGGAGGAGAGAAGAAACCCAAAGACAGCCCAGGGAGGGCCAGCCAAATTACAAATCACTTCATTGTAACTAGAAAGGATGGATGGACGCAGTCTAGGCACACAGCTGCTTCGCAGCTTTTCAACTCTTCAATGGACAGGAGTTTAGTTCCACTTCAAAACAATATAGTGGGATGACGGTGGTGGATGAAGGTTACGTCAAACCTCCAGTGCCTGCTGGTGGAAAATCCTATGGAATAGCTGTGATTTTACACACATTTCAACTTGGTTATTATACCTTCAACACATGTCCTCTCCAGCCATAGGATATGAGACCACAGTGCCATTGTGGAGGCAAATTGGTAATTACCAGATGGCCATGTCAGCAGAAGCCTTATACAGGTACAATAACTGTTTTCTGTTTGATCAATGGGG
>NC_056433.1:9171891-9176891 GCF_018296145.1 Oncorhynchus tshawytscha | reverse complement strand
CTCCAAGTCTGTCAATCACTCAGAACATGTTCCTCCAGGTTGACCTAACAACTCACTCCAAGCCTGTCAATCACTCAGAACATGTTCCTCCAGGTTGACCTAACGACTCACTCCAAGCCTGTCAGTCACTCAGAACATGTTCCTCCAGGTTGACCTAACGACTCACTCCAAGTCTGTCAATCACTCCTAACATGTTCCTCCAGGTTGACCTAACGACTCACTCCAAGCCTGTCAATCACTCAGAACATGTTCCTCCAGGTTGACCTAACGACTCACTCCAAGCCTGTCAGTCACTCAGAACATGTTCCTCCAGGTTGACCTAACGACTCACTCCAAGTCTGTCAATCACTCCTAACATGTTCCTCCAGGTTGACCTAACGACTCACTCCAAGCCTGTCAATCACTCAGAACATGTTCCTCCAGGTTGACCGAACGACTCACTCCAAGTCTGTCAATCACTCAGAACATGTTCCTCCAGGTTGACCTAACGACTCACTCCAAGCCTGTCAGTCACTCAGAACATGTTCCTCCAGGTTGACCTAACGACTCACTCCAAGTCTGTCAGTCACTCAGAACATGTTCCTCCAGGTTGACCTAACGACTCACTCCAAGTCTGTCAATCACTCAGAACATGTTCCTCCAGGTTGACCTAACGACTCACTCCAAGCCTGTCAATCACTCCTAACATGTTCCTCCAGGTTGACCTAACGACTCACTCCAAGCCTGTCAGTCACTCAGAACATGTTCCTCCAGGTTGACCTAACGACTCACTCCAAGTCTGTCAGTCACTCCTAACATGTTCCTCCAGGTTGACCTAACGACTCACTCCAAGTCTGTCAATCACTCCTAACATGTTCCTCCAGGTTGACCTAACGACTCACTCCAAGTCTGTCAGTCACTCAGAACATGTTCCTCCAGGTTGACCTAACGACTCACTCCAAGTCTGTCAATCACTCAGAACATGTTCCTCCAGGTTGACCTAACGACTCACTCCAAGCCTGTCAGTCACTCAGAACATGTTCCTCCAGGTTGACCTAACGACTCACTCCAAGTCTGTCAATCACTCCTGTAGCAATACATCAATAAAAGAAAGACATTATATCCTGACAGCATAACCACTCTCACACAGTGATGTAGTCAAGTCACTAAACCTCAAGTCTGAATTGAGTCCCAAATCCCTATAGTTCCAGTCTGAGTCCAAGTCCTTTATTATCGAGTCATGAGTCCATTGGCAGCTTAAAAATGTTGTCTAACCATTTTTAAGTTGAATTATGCAGAATAGAGAATTTCTGACAACAAAGTCAGAACTGGTGGTGTCCAAGTCATGAAAATTTTGACTTAAGTCCGAGTCAAGTCCGAGTCCTAGACTCGAGTACTACAACACTGAACAGTGCCACAACGCCGGGTTTACTGCCGGCCTGGGAGTACCGAGATCTCAATGTGCTTTCCTTTTTCCTGTGGTTGTATCAGAGCACCGTGTGCTTTCAGACTCGGGTTCAAATGCTATCTGAAATCTTTAAAATACTTTGAGCGTTTGCTTTAGCCTGCCTCGAGTGCCAGGTGGGCGGGGTTGGAATTTTGGTCCCAACAGGCAAGCTCAATCAAGCACAACAAAAGTATTTTAAATTATTTTATATAGAATTTGAACCCAGGTCTGGGGTGCTTTCCAATGTGGATGCTATCACTGCTAGTTAGTCTATGCCTAACTCCTCATACTAAATTACCTTCAGCTGCTCCCTAACTGCCTGCCTGTCTATCTGTTTGCCTGCCTGTCTGCCTGTCTGTCTGTTTGCCTGCCTGTCTATCTGTCTGTTTGTCTGCTTGTTTGTCTGCCTGTCTGTCTGTTTGCCTGCCTGTCTGTCTGTTTGTCTGTTTTTTAACTTTTAATTTAACCTTTATTTAACCAGGAAGGGCTCATTGAGATTTGAAATCTATTTTTCAGCATTCTGGCAACACCAAGTCATTACACAATTGCAGACAGACAACATGAAAAACTACAAGTAATCTAGTAAAACCTATAGAATTTACAAGAGTATAATAAAATCATAAAACAGCTAATTAAAAACAGACAGGTCAGGGAATCAGTCTCAAAATCCTTCATCAGTGATTTAAAAATACCAATCGGGACAAGTTCTTCCAGTTGAAAAGTATTTAGTAAGGTGTTCCAAGACTATGGCGCAGAGTACATAAAAGCCCTTTTACTAAATTCATTTCAGACATTTGGAACAGTTAACAGGATAAAGTCCAGTGAATGAAGAGAGTACCCACCACATTTCTGAACAATTAAAATGCACAAATAAAATGGTAGTAACCACAAAATGGTTTTGTAAATAAAAGCATACAAGTGACTGAGCCTACAAGTGACTAGAGAAGGCCAGCCAACCCTGTTATACAAAGTGCAGTGGTGCGTAAGGGTTTTGCAGTTTAAAATAAATCTCAAAGTGTCATGGTAAAGGGTGTCAATTGATCTCAAACACTGAGTGGAAGCATTCATATATAAAATACCCCCATAGTCTAGTAAAGGCATAAATGTAGCTGATACTAGCCTCCTTCTGGCTTCAAAGTAAAAACAGGCCTTATTCCTAAAATAAAATCCCAACTTCAATTTTTTTGTAAATGGATGAATATGCCATTTAAAAGAGAGGCCGTCATCAATTAAAATTCCAAGATATTTATATGAGGTTAAAGTCTCAATCTCATTGCCCTGATAGGTAGTAATAGGTGAAAGGTTCAGAGGTTGATTTTCTGCTTTAGAAAACACCATTAGTTTAGTTTTGTCAGTACTGAGGATAAGCTTCAATTGACACAAGGTATGTTGAACAGTATAAAAAGCAGTTTGCATGTTCTGGAAAGCTTTTGTGAGAGACGAGGCACAACAATAAATAACAGCATCATCAGCATAAAAGTGAATTTGCGCATTTTGCACATTTTTGTCTAAATGATTTATATAAATAGTGAATAAGAGAGGACCAAGTACAGAGCCCTGGGGCACACCATTACAGACAGACAATTTAACAGACATCTATCAGAGTCACATCTATCAGAGTTCTATCAGACAGATAGTTAGCAAACCATGCAACTGCATGCTCCGAAAGACCTACACTCAACCATCTCTGCCCCAGTATAGCAACTGTATCAAAAGCCTTAGAGAGATCAATAAAAAGTGAGACACAGTGCTGTTTTTAGTCAAGGGCTTCAGTGATCTCATTTAAAACCTTCATGGTTGCTGTAATTGTCCTATGCTTCTTCCTGAAGCCTGATTGGTACATTGATAAAATAGAGTTAGTATAATAAAACTATTTTAGCTGTTCACTCACAAGGGTTTCAAGTATTTTCAGCGGGAGTGACAGCTTTGAGATTGGCCTATATGTATTTAAAATAGTTGGATATACTGTATGCTATCAAACAACCAATACATCACATCTTCTAATATGGTGCAAGTGGCAGGAAATCGGTAAGAGAGTGTAGGAGAATCAATACAGCTCAATCAATACAGCACAATAGCACAGCTCAATCAATACAGCTCAATCAATACAGCACAATAGCACAGCTCAATCAATAAAGCACAATCAATACAACACAATAGCACAGCTCAATCAATAAAGCACAATCAATACAACACAATCTATCATGATCAATCAAATCAAGGAATCAAGCAATCAATATCTTTTTTCCAGAAATATCTGTGAAAATTCATTTTGTAGCCAGAAACAGAAAATAAATGTTTTGGAGTTTATCAATGAATCAATCAATTAATCAATCAGTGAATATCTTGTCACATTCTGGAAATTAATTATGGAGCCCGAAATTCACATCACATTGTACAACATAAATCACCAGACAAAAACATTTGACAAAACACTCAGCCTTAGAGAGAGGTGAGAGCTCTTCAGAACTGTCTGGATGAATGTCAGCTTACCGATCATTGCACCTGTACATAGCCCATCTGTAAATAGCCCACCCAACTACCTCATCCCCATATTGTTATTTATTTATTTTTGCTTCTTAGCACCCCAGTATCTCCACTTGCACATTCATCTTCTGCACATGTATCACTCCAGTGTTAAATCTAAATTGTAACTAGTTCGCCACTATGGCCTATTTATTGCCTTACCTCCCTAATCTTACTACATTTGCACACACTATATATAGACTTTTCTATTGTGTTATTGACTGTACGTTTGTTTATTCCATATGTAACTCTGTGTTGTTGTTTGTGTTGCACTGCTTTGCTTTATCTTGGCCAGGTCGCAGTTGTAAATGAGAACTTGTTCTCAACTAGCCTACCTGGTTAAATAAAGGTATTTTTTAATTTAATTTTTTTTAATAAAAAATTGAAACCACACAGCCCCTGTGGACAGTGATAGGTGGAACCTGCTCTCCCCCGGGTGACTGAGCCAGTAAAGCCCGTGTGTTTCCAAACCAGGTGTGTGTGTGTGTGTTTACCAAACCTAATGCACCCACCATCTAGTTCATCTCAACATCCACCAAATCAATAATCATACTTCAGATTAAATTGCTTTTTTTCATTCAATCTTTCTTTATGATTTATAGTGTTATTTTTTTTTTCCAGATTGTCAATTTTTAACACAGACATTTAACATGAAACAGTTTGTTGAAATGGAACAGATTGTTGGTTGTTGTTGTTGTGGGCATTAAGATACAAATTGTATCCTTTTCATATCGTGTTGTGATTATTTCAATCACCTGATCTAAGAAACAGCCCTACAACCTTTTAAACATTAAGGAAGAATTACGTGTAATATTCCTTATTCAAGAGTCTTTGATTTAATGCCTGAGTGACTAAGTGACATGTTACACCTCCCCTTTAATCCCCATTAATTCCTTATGATTTACAAATACTGAATTTAGACCAAATCCCGGATCAGACCATTCTATCCCTGAGAGGTAATTTGGGTTCAAAGACCCTGTTTATATGATCAATGAACGCATGAATACATCAAGTCAATCTCTCTAGCATCCGGGGGTTAAGGGTAATT
>NC_056433.1:9036891-9169391 GCF_018296145.1 Oncorhynchus tshawytscha | reverse complement strand
TCTCTCTCTCTCTCTCTCCCTCTCTCTCCTCTCTCTCTCTCTCTCTCTCTCTCCTCTCTCTCTCTCTCTCTCTCTCTCTCTCTCTCTCTCTCTCTCCTCTCTCTCTCTCTCTCTCTCTCTCTCTCTCTCTCTCTCCCTCTCTCTCTCTCTCTCTCTCTCTCTCTCTCTCTCTCTCTCTCTCTCTCTCCTCTCTCTCTCTCTCTCTCTCTCTCTCTCTCTCTCTCTCTCTCTCTCTCTCTCTCTCTCTCTCTCTCTCTCTCTCTCTCTCTCTCTCCCTCTCTCTCTCTCTCTCTCCCTCTCTCCCTCTCTCTCTCTCTCTCTCTCTCTCTCTCTCCTCTCTCTCTCTCTCTCTCTCTCCCTCCCTCTCTCTCTCTCTCTCCCTCTCTCTCTCTCTCTCTCTCTCTCTCTCTCTCTCTCTCTCTCTCTCTCTCTCTCTCTCTCTCTCTCTCCTCTCTCTCTCTCTCTCTCTCTCTCTCTCTCTCTCTCTCTCTCTCTCTCTCTCTCTCTCTCTCTCTCTCTCTCTCTCTCTCTCTCTCTCTCTCTCTCTCTCATGCGAGTCTGTTCATGTTTGTAATCTTCATCTGACTATCCGTGCAGTAAGATTTAAAGGGCACCCCAATCTTTCTTTCTTTACTCAAATCAAATAAAAGTGAGATAATATCTGTTTAAGTAATATGTACCTACAACCAACCAGTTACAATGTCATTCATGTGAAAGAACAAAGCAACCCTCAACCTGTTAAACCCCACCATAACCATAACCATAACCATAACCATAACCATAACCAATACCACCATAACCATAACCATAACCAATACCACCATAACCACCATAACCATAACCATAACCATAACCATAACCAATACCACCATAACCATAACCATAACCATAACCAATACCACCATAACCATAACCATAACCAATACCACCATAACCACCATAACCATAACCATAACCATAACCATAACCAATACCACCATAACCATAACCAATACCACCATAACCATAACCATAACCATAACCAACACCACCATAACCATAACCATAACCAATACCACCATAACCATAACCAACACCATAACCATAACCAAAACCACCATAACCAATACCACCATTACCAGCACCACCACAACCAATACCACCATAACCAATACCACCATAACAAATACCACCATAACCAATATCACCATAACCAATACCACCATAACCAATGCCACCATAACCAATACCACCATAACAAATACCACCATAACCAATATCACCATAACCAATACCACCATAACCAATACCACCATAACCAATACCACCATAACCAATACCACCATTACCAATACCACCATAACCAATCAGGTCACAACCGTCAACCTGTTCTCTTAGACCCCACCATAACCAATCAGGTCACAACCCCAAACCTGTTCACTTAGACCCCACCGTAACCAATCAGGTCACAACCCTGTTCTCTTAGACCCCACCGTAACCAATCAGGTCACAAACCTGTTCTCTTAGACCCCACCGTAACCAATCAGGTCACAACCCTGTTCTCTTAGACCCCACCGTAACCAATCAGGTCACAACCATAACCATAACCATAAGCAATATCATCATAACCAATACCATCATAACCAATACCACCATAACCATAAGCAATACCATCATAACCAACACCACCACAACCAATACCACCAAAACCATAACCAATACCATCATTACCAATACCACCATAACCAATACCACCATAACCAATCCCATCTCAACCAATACCATCATAACCAATACCACCATAACCAATACCATCATAACCAACACCACCATAACCAACACCACCATAACCAATACAACCATAACCAATACCACCATAACCAATACCACCATTACCAATACCACCAATACCAATACCACCATAACCAACACCACCATAACCAATACCACCATAACCAATACCATCATTACCAATACCACCATAACCAACACCACCATAACCAATACCACCATAACCAATACCACCATTACCAATACCACCATTACCAGCACCACCATTCCCATAACCAACACCACCATAACAAATACCACCATAACCAACACCACCATAACCAACACCACCATAACCAATACAACCATAACCAATACCACCATAACCGATACCACCATTACCAATACCACCATTACCAATACCACCATAACCAATACCACCATAACCAATACCAACATTACCAATACCACCATAACCAATCAGGTCACAACCTGTTCTCTTAGACCCCACCATAACCAATCAGGTCACAACCGTCAACCTGTTCTCTTAGACCCCACCATAACCAATCAGGTCACAAACCCTGTTCTCTTAGAGCCCACCGTAACCAATCAGGTCACAACCCCAAACCTGTTCACTTAGACCCCACCGTAACCAATCAGGTCACAACCCTGTTCTCTTAGACCCCACCGTAACCAATCAGGTCACAACCCTGTTCTCTTAGACCCCAACGTAACCAATCAGGTCACAACCCTGTTCTCTTAGACCCCACCGTAACCAATCAGGTCACAACCCTCAACCTGTTCTCTTAGTCCCCACCATAACCAATCAAGTCACAACCTTCAACCTGTTCTCTTAGACCCCACCGTAACCAATCAGGTCACAACCCTGTTCTCTTAGACCCCACCGTAACCAATCAGGTCACAACCCTGTTCTCTTAGACCCCACCATAACCAATCAGGTCACAACCCTGTTCTCTTAGACCCCACCATAACCAATCAGGTCACAACCCTGTTCTCTTAGACCCCACCCTAACCAATCAGGTCACAACCTTCAACCTGTTCTCTTAGACCCCACCATAACCAATCAGGTCACAACCTGTTCTCTTAGACCCCACCATAACCAATCAGGTCACAACCGTCAACCTGTTCTCTTAGACCCCACCATAACCAATCAGGTCACAAACCCTGTTCTCTTAGACCCCACCGTAACCAATCAGGTCACAACCCCAAACCTGTTCTCTTAGACCCCACCGTAACCAATCAGGTCACAACCCTGTTCTCTTAGACCCCACCGTAACCAATCAGGTCACAACCCTGTTCTCTTAGACCCCACCGTAACCAATCAGGTCACAACCCTCAACCTGTTCTCTTAGACACCACCATAACCAATCAGGTCACAACCTTCAACCTGTTCTCTTAGACCCCACCATAACCAATCAGGTCACAACCCTGTTCTCTTAGACCCCACCGTAACCAATCAGGTCACAACCCTGTTCTCTTAGACCCCACCATAACCAATACCAGGTCACAACCCTGTTCTCTTAGACCCCACCGTAACCAATCAGGTCACAACCTGTTCTCTTAGACCCCACCGTAACAAATCAGGTCACAACCCTGTTCTCTTAGACTCCACCGTAACCAATCAGGTCACAACCCTCAACCTGTTCTCTTAGACCCCACCGTAACCAATCAGGTCAGAACCCTCAACCTGTTCTCTTAGACCCCACCGTAACCAATCAGGTCACAACCCTCAACCTGTTCTCTTAGACCCCACTAACCAATAACCAATCACCACAACCTTCAACCTGTTCTCTTAGACCCCACCGTAACCAATCACCACAACCCTGTTCTCTTAGACCCCACCCTAACCAATCAGGTCAAAACCCTCAACCTGTTCTCTTAGACCCACACCCATAACCAATCAGGTCACAACTCTGTTCTCTTAGACCCCACCGTAACCAATCAGGTCACAACCCTCAACCTGTTCTCTTAGACCCCACCGTAACCAATAGGTGACAACCCTCAACCTGTTCTCTTAGACCCCACCCTAACCAATCAGGTCACAACCCTCAACCTGTTCTCTTAGACCCCACCGTAACCAATCAGGTCACAACCCTGTTCTCTTAGACCCCACCGTAACCAATCAGGTCACAACCCTCAACCTGTTCTCTTAGACCCCACCCTAACCAATCAGGTCACAACCCTCAACCTGTTCTCTTAGACCCCACCATAACCAATCAGGTCACAACCCTCAACCTGTTCTCTTAGACCCCACCGTAACCAATCAGGTCACAACCTGTTCTCTTAGACCCCACCGTAACCAATCAGGTCACAACCTTCAACCTGTTCTCTTAGACCCCACCGTAACCAATCAGGTCACAACCCTGTTCTCTTAGACCCCACCGTAACCAATCAGGTCACAACCTCAACCTGTTCTCTTAGACCCCACCCTAACCAATCAGGTCACAACCCTCAACCTGTTCTCTTAGACCCCACCGTAACCAATCAGGTCACAACTCTGTTCTCTTAGACCCCACCCTAACCAATCAGGTCACAACCTTCAACCTGTTCTCTTAGACCCCACCGTAACCAATCAGGTCACAACCCTGTTCTCTTAGACCCCACCATAACCAATCAGGTCACAACCCTGTTCTCTTAGACCCCACTGTAACCAATCAGGTCACAACCCTCAACCTGTTCTCTTAGACCCCACCGTAACCAATCAGGTCACAACCCTCAACCTGTTCTCTTAGACCCCACCGTAACCAATCAGGTCACAACCCTCAACCTGTTCTCTTAGACCCCACCGTAACCAATCAGGTCACAACCCTCAACCTGTTCTCTTAGACCCCACCCTAACCAATCAGGTCACAACCCTCAACCTGTTCTCTTAGACCCCACCGTAACCAATCAGGTCACAACCCTCAACCTGTTCTCTTAGACCCCACCCTAACCAATCAGGTCACAACCTTCAACCTGTTCTCTTAGACCCCACCGTAACCAATCAGGTCACAACCCTGTTCTCTTAGACCCCACCGTAACCAATCAGGTCACAACCCTCAACCTGTTCTCTTAGACCCCACCGTAACCAATCAGGTCACAACCCTCAACCTGTTCTCTTAGACCCCACCCTAACCAATCAGGTCACAACCCTCAACCTGTTCTCTTAGACCCCACCGTAACCAATCAGGTCACAACTCTGTTCTCTTAGACTCCACCCTAACCAATCAGGTCACAACCTTCAACCTGTTCTCTTAGACCCCACCGTAACCAATCAGGTCACAACCCTGTTCTCTTAGACCCCACCGTAACCAATCAGGTCACAACCCTCAACCTGTTCTCTTAGACCCCACCGTAACCAATCAGGTCACAACCCTCAACCTGTTCTCTTAGACCCCACCCTAACCAATCAGGTCACAACCCTCAACCTGTTCTCTTAGACCCCACCGTAACCAATCAGGTCACAACTCTGTTCTCTTAGACTCCACCCAAACCAATCAGGTCACAACCTTCAACCTGTTCTCTTAGACCCCACCGTAACCAATCAGGGCACTACCCTGTTCTCTTAGACCCCACCCTAACCAATCAGGTCACAACCTTCAACCTGTTCTCTTAGACCCCACCGTAACCAATCAGGTCACAAGCCTGTTCTCTTAGACCCCACCGTAACCAATCAGGTCACAACCCTCAACCTGTTCTCTTAGACCCCGCCGTAACCAATCAGGTCAAAACCCTCAACCTGTTCTCTTAGACCCCACCCTAACCAATCAGGTCACAACCCTCAACCTGTTCTCTTAGACCCCACCGTAACCAATCAGGTCACAACCCTGTTCTCTTAGACCCCACCGTAACCAATCAGGTCACAACCCTCAACCTGTTCTCTTAGACCCCACCGTAACCAATCAGGTCACAACCCTCAACCTGTTCTCTTAGACCCCACCCTAACCAATCAGGTCACAACCCTCAACCTGTTCTCTTAGACCCCACCGTAACCAATCAGGTCACAACCCTCAACCTGTTCTCTTAGACCCCACCGTAACCAATCAGGTCACAACCCTCAACCTGTTCTCTTAGACCCCACCGTAACCAATCAGGTCACAACCCTGTTCTCTTAGACCCCACCGTAACCAATCAGGTCACAACCCTCAACCTGTTCTCTTAGACCCCACCCGTAACCAATCAGGTCACAACCCTCAACCTGTTCTCTTAGACCCCACCCTAACCAATCAGGTCACAACCCTCAACCTGTTCTCTTAGACCCCACCGTAACCAATCAGGTCACAACTCTGTTCTCTTAGACTCCACCTAACCAATCAGGTCACAACCTTCAACCTGTTCTCTTAGACCCCACCGTAACCAATCAGGTCACAACCCTGTTCTCTTAGACCCCACCGTAACCAATCAGGTCACAACCCTCAACCTGTTCTCTTAGACCCCACCGTAACCAATCAGGTCACAACCCTCAACCTGTTCTCTTAGACCCCACCTGTAACCAATCAGGTCAACCTGTTCTCTTAGACCCCACCGTAACCAATCAGGTCACAACCCTGTTCTCTTAGATCCCCCACCGTAACCAATCAGGTCACAACCCTGTTCTCTTAGACCCCACCGTAACCAATCAGGTCACAACCCTCAACCTGTTCTCTTAGACCCCACCGTAACCAATCAGGTCACAACCCTCAACCTGTTCTCTTAGACCCCACCGTAACCAATCAGGTCACAACCCTCAACCTGTTCTCTTAGACCCCACCGTAACCAATCAGGTCACAACCCTCAACCTGTTCTCTTAGACCCCACCCTAACCAATCAGGTCACAACCCTCAACCTGTTCTCTTAGACCCCACCGTAACCAATCAGGTCACAACCTCTGTTCTCTTAGACCCCACCGTAACCAATCAGGTCACAACCTCAACCTGTTCTCTTAGACCCCACCGTAACCAATCAGGTCACAACCTCAACCTGTTCTCTTAGACCCCACCGTAACCAATCAGGTCACAACCCTCAACCTGTTCTCTTAGACCCCCACCGTAACCAATCAGGTCACAACCCTCAACCTGTTCTCTTAGACCCCACCCTAACCAATCAGGTCACAACCCTCAACCTGTTCTCTTAGACCCCACCGTAACCAATCAGGTCACAACCCTGTTCTCTTAGACCCCACCCTAACCAATCAGGTCACAACCCTCAACCTGTTCTCTTAGACCCCACCGTAACCAATCAGGTCACAACCCTGTTCTCTTAGACCCCACCGTAACCAATCAGGTCACAACCCTCAACCTGTTCTCTTAGACCCCACCGTAACCAATCAGGTCACAACCCTCAACCTGTTCTCTTAGACCCCACCGTAACCAATCAGGTCACAACCCTCAACCTGTTCTCTTAGACCCCACCGTAACCAATCAGGTCACAACCCTCTGTTCTCTTAGACCCCACCGTAACCAATCAGGTCACAACCTTCAACCTGTTCTCTTAGACCCCACCGTAACCAATCAGGTCACAACCCTGTTCTCTTAGACCCCCCCTAACCAATCAGGTCACAACCTTCAACCTGTTCTCTTAGACCCCACCGTAACCAATCAGGTCACAACCCTCAGCCTGTTCTCTTAGACCCCACCGTAACCAATCAGGTCACAACCCTCAACCTGTTCTCTTAGACCCCACCGTAACCAATCAGGTCACAACCCTCAACCTGTTCTCTTAGACCCCACCCTAACCAATCAGGTCACAACCCTCAACCTGTTCTCTTAGACCCCACCGTAACCAATCAGGTCACAACCCTGTTCTCTTAGACCCCACCGTAACCAATCAGGTCACAACCCTCAACCTGTTCTCTTAGACCCCACCGTAACCAATCAGGTCACAACCCTCAACCTGTTCTCTTAGACCCCACCGTAACCAATCAGGTCACAACCCTCAACCTGTTCTCTTAGACCCCCCACCGTAACCAATCAGGTCACAACCCTCAACCTGTTCTCTTAGACCCCACCGTAACCAATCAGGTCGTACCCCAACCTGTTCTTAGGTAACCAATCAGGTCACAACCCTCAACCTGTTCTCTTAGACCCCACCCTAACCAATCAGGTCACAACCCTCAACCTGTTCTCTTAGACCCCACCGTAACCAATCAGGTCACAACCCTCAACCTGTTCTCTTAGACCCCACCGTAACCAATCAGGTCACAACCCTCAACCTGTTCTCTTAGACCCCACCGTAACCAATCAGGTCACAACCCTGTTCTCTTAGGTAACCAATCAGGTCACAACCCTCAACCTGTTCTCTTAGACCCCACCGTAACCAATCAGGTCACAACCCTCAACCTGTTCTCTTAGACCCCACCGTAACCAATCAGGTCACAACCTGTTCTCTTAGACCCCACCGTAACCAATCAGGTCACAACCCTCAACCTGTTCTCTTAGACCCCACCGTAACCAATCAGGTCACAACCCTGTTCTCTTAGATCCCCCACCGTAACCAATCAGGTCACAACCCTGTTCTCTTAGACCCCACCGTAACCAATCAGGTCACAACCCTCAACCTGTTCTCTTAGACCCCACCGTAACCAATCAGGTCACAACCCTCAACCTGTTCTCTTAGACCCCACCTAACCAATCAGGTCACAACCCTCAACCTGTTCTCTTAGACCCCACCGTAACCAATCAGGTCACAACTCTGTTCTCTTAGACTCCACCTAACCATCAGGTCACAACCTTCAACCTGTTCTCTTAGACCCCACCGTAACCAATCAGGTCACAACCCTGTTCTCTTAGACCCCACCGTAACCAATCAGGTCACAACCCTCAACCTGTTCTCTTAGACCCCACCGTAACCAATCAGGTCACAACCCTCAACCTGTTCTCTTAGACCCCACCCTAACCAATCAGGTCACAACCCTCAACCTGTTCTCTTAGACCCCACCGTAACCAATCAGGTCACAACTCTGTTCTCTTAGACCCCACCCTAACCAATCAGGTCACAACCTTCAACCTGTTCTCTTAGACCCCACCGTAACCAATCAGGTCCAACCCTGTTCTCTTAGACCCCACCGTAACCAATCAGGTCACAACCCTCAACCTGTTCTCTTAGACCCCACCGTAACCAATCAGGTCACAACCCTCAACCTGTTCTCTTAGACCCCACCGTAACCAATCAGGTCACAACCCTCAACCTGTTCTCTTAGACCCCACCCGTAACCAATCAGGTCACAACTCTGTTCTCTTAGACTCCACCCTAACCAATCAGGTCACAACCTTCAACCTGTTCTCTTAGACCCCACCGTAACCAATCAGGTCTCAACCCTGTTCTCTTAGACCCCACCTAACCAATCAGGTCACAACCTCAACCTGTTCTCTTAGACCCCACCGTAACCAATCAGGTCACAAGCCTGTTCTCTTAGACCCCACCGTAACCAATCAGGTCACAACCCTCAACCTGTTCTCTTAGACCCCACCGTAACCAATCAGGTCACAACCCTCAACCTGTTCTCTTAGACCCCACCGTAACCAATCAGGTCACAACCCTCAACCTGTTCTCTTAGACCCCACCGTAACCAATCAGGTCACAACCCTGTTCTCTTAGACCCCACCGTAACCAATCAGGTCACAACCCTCAACCTGTTCTCTTAGACCCCACCGTAACCAATCAGGTCACAACCCTCAACCTGTTCTCTTAGACCCCACCCTAACCCCAATCAGGTCACAACCCTCAACCTGTTCTCTTAGACCCCACCGTAACCAATCAGGTCACAACCCTGTTCTCTTAGACCCCACCGTAACCAATCAGGTCACAACCCTCAACCTGTTCTCTTAGACCCCACCGTAACCAATCAGGTCACAACCCTCAACCTGTTCTCTTAGACCCCACCCTAACCAATCAGGTCACAACCCTCAACCTGTTCTCTTAGACCCCACCGTAACCAATCAGGTCACAACCCTCAACCTGTTCTCTTAGACCCCACCCTAACCAATCAGGTCACAACCTTCAACCTGTTCTCTTAGACCCCACCGTAACCAATCAGGTCACAACCCTGTTCTCTTAGACCCCACCGTAACCAATCAGGTCACAACCCTCAACCTGTTCTCTTAGACCCCACCCTAACCAATCAGGTCACAACCCTCAACCTGTTCTCTTAGACCCCACCGTAACCAATCAGGTCACAACCCTGTTCTCTTAGACCCCACCCTAACCAATCAGGTCACAACCCTCAACCTGTTCTCTTAGACCCCACCGTAACCAATCAGTCACAACCCTGTTCTCTTTGACCCCAATAACCAATCAGGTCACAACCCTGTTCTCTTAGACCCCACTGTAACCAATCAGGTCACAACCCTCAACCTGTTCTCTTAGACCCCACCGTAACCAATCAGGTCACAACCCTCAACCTGTTCTCTTAGACCCCACCTAACCAATCAGGTCACAACCCTCAACCTGTTCTCTTAGACCCCACCGTAATCAATCAGGTCACAACTCTGTTCTCTTAGACCCCACCGTAACCAATCAGGTCACAACCCTCAACCTGTTCTCTTAGACCCCACCGTAACCAATCAGGTCACAACCCTGTTCTCTTAGACCCCACCGTAACCAATCAGGTCACAACCCTCAACCTGTTCTCTTAGACCCCACCGTAACCAATCAGGTCACAACCCTCAACCTGTTCTCTTAGACCCCACCCTAACCAATCAGGTCACAACCCTCAACCTGTTCTCTTAGACCCCACCGTAACCAATCAGGTCACAACTCTGTTCTCTTAGACCCCACCTAACCAATCAGGTCACAACCTTCAACCTGTTCTCTTCGTAACCAATCAGGTCACAACCCTGTTCTCTTAGACCCCACCGTAACCAATCAGGTCACAACCCTCAACCTGTTCTCTTAGACCCCACCGTAACCAATCAGGTCACAACCCTCAACCTGTTCTCTTAGACCCCACCCTAACCAATCAGGTCACAACCCTCAACCTGTTCTCTTAGACCCCACCGTAACCAATCAGGTCACAACTCTGTTCTCTTAGACCCCACCTAACCAATCAGGTCACAACCTTCAACCTGTTCTCTTAGACCCCACCGTAACCAATCAGGTCACAACCCTGTTCTCTTAGACCCCACCGTAACCAATCAGGTCACAACCCTCAACCTGTTCTCTTAGACCCCACCGTAACCAATCAGGTCACAACCCTCAACCTGTTCTCTTAGACCCCACCGTAACCAATCAGGTCACAACCCTCAACCTGTTCTCTTAGACCCCACCCGTAACCAATCAGGTCACAACCCTCAACCTGTTCTCTTAGACCCCACCGTAACCAATCAGGTCACAACTCTGTTCTCTTAGACCCCACCGTAACCAATCAGGTCACAACCCTCAACCTGTTCTCTTAGACCCCACCGTAACCAATCAGGTCACAACCCTCCCTGTTCTCTTAGACCCCACCTAACCAATCAGGTCACAACCCTCAACCTGTTCTCTTAGACCCCACCGTAACCAATCAGGTCACAACCCTGTTCTCTTAGACCCCACCGTAACCAATCAGGTCACAACCCTCAACCTGTTCTCTTAGACCCCACCGTAACCAATCAGGTCAAACCCTCAACCTGTTCTCTTAGACCCCACCCTAACCAATCAGGTCACAACCCTCAACCTGTTCTCTTAGACCCCACCGTAACCAATCAGGTCACAACCCTGTTCTCTTAGACCCCACCGTAACCAATCAGGTCACAACCCTCAACCTGTTCTCTTAGACCCCACCGTAACCAATCAGGTCACAACCCTCAACCTGTTCTCTTAGACCCCACCCTAACCAATCAGGTCACAACCCTCAACCTGTTCTCTTAGACCCCACCGTAACCAATCAGGTCACAACCCTGTTCTCTTAGACCCCACCGTAACCAATCAGGTCACAACCCTCAACCTGTTCTCTTAGACCCCACCGTAACCAATCAGGTCACAACTCAACCTGTTCTCTTAGACCCCACCCTAACCAATCAGGTCACAACCCTTCAACCTGTTCTCTTAGACCCCACCGTAACCAATCAGGTCACAACCCTGTTCTCTTAGACCCCACCGTAACCAATCAGGTCACAACCCTCAACCTGTTCTCTTAGACCCCACCGTAACCAATCAGGTCACAACCCTCAACCTGTTCTCTTAGACCCCACCCTAACCAATCAGGTCACAACCCTCAACCTGTTCTCTTAGACCCCACCGTAACCAATCAGGTCACAACCCTGTTCTCTTAGACCCCACCGTAACCAATCAGGTCACAACCCTCAACCTGTTCTCTTAGACCCCACCGTAACCAATCAGGTCACAACCCTCAACCTGTTCTCTTAGACCCCACCGTAACCAATCAGGTCACAACCCTCAACCTGTTCTCTTAGACCCCACCGTAACCAATCAGGTCACAACCCTCAACCTGTTCTCTTAGACCCCACCGTAACCAATCAGGTCACAACCCTCAACCTGTTCTCTTAGACCCCACCGTAACCAATCAGGTCACAACCCTCAACCTGTTCTCTTAGACCCCACCGTAACCAATCAGGTCACAACCCTCAACCTGTTCTCTTAGACCCCACCGTAACCAATCAGGTCACAACCTGTTCTCTTAGACCCCACCCTAACCAATCAGGTCACAACCTTCAACCTGTTCTCTTAGACCCCCGTAACCAAAGGTCAGGTCACAACCCTCACAACCCTGTCTCTTTGATCCCACCGTAACCAATCAGGTCACAACCCTCAACCTGTTCTCTTAGACCCCACCGTAACCAATCAGGTCACAACCCTCAACCTGTTCTCTTAGACCCCACCGTAACCAATCAGGTCACAACCCTCAACCTGTTCTCTTAGACCCCACCGTAACCAATCAGGTCACAACTCAACCTGTTCTCTTAGACCCCCCACCAGGTAACTCAATCAGGTCACAACCCTCAACCTGTTCTCTTAGACCCCACCGTAACCAATCAGGTCACAACCCTCAACCTGTTCTCTTAGACCCCACCGTAACCAATCAGGTCACAACCCTCAACCTGTTCTCTTAGACCCCACCGTAACCAATCAGGTCACAACCCTCAACCTGTTCTCTTAGACCCCACCCTAACCAATCAGGTCACAACCCTCAACCTGTTCTCTTAGACCCCACCGACCAATCAGGTCACAACCCTGTTCTCTTAGACCCCACCGTAACCAATCAGGTCACAACCCTCAACCTGTTCTCTTAGACCCCACCGTAACCAATCAGGTCACAACCCTCAACCTGTTCTCTTAGACCCCACCCTAACCAATCAGGTCACAACCCTCAACCTGTTCTCTTAGACCCCACCGTAACCAATCAGGTCACAACCCTGTTCTCTTAGACCCCACCGTAACCAATCAGGTCACAACCCTCAACCTGTTCTCTTAGACCCCACCGTAACCAATCAGGTCACAACCCTCAACCTGTTCTCTTAGACCCCACCCTAACCAATCAGGTCACAACCCTCAACCTGTTCTCTTAGACCCCACCGTAACCAATCAGGTCACAACCCTGTTCTCTTAGACCCCACCGTAACCAATCAGGTCACAACCCTCAACCTGTTCTCTTAGACCCCACCGTAACCAATCAGGTCACAACCCTCAACCTGTTCTCTTAGACCCCACCATAACCAATCAGGTCACAACCCTCAACCTGTTCTCTTAGACCCCACCCTAACCAATCAGGTCACAACCTTCAACCTGTTCTCTTAGACCCCACCGTAACCAATCAGGTCACACCCAACCTGTTCTCTTAGACCCCACCGTAACCAATCAGGTCACAACCCTCAACCTGTTCTCTTAGACCCCACCGTAACCAATCAGGTCACAACCCTCAACCTGTTCTCTTAGACCCCACCGTAACCAATCAGGTCACAACCCTCAACCTGTTCTCTTAGACCCCACCCTAACCAATCAGGTCACAACCCTCAACCTGTTCTCTTAGACCCCACCGTAACCAATCAGGTCACAACCCTGTTCTCTTAGACCCCACCGTAACCAATCAGGTCACAACCCTCAACCTGTTCTCTTAGACCCCACCGTAACCAATCAGGTCACAACCCTCAACCTGTTCTCTTAGACCCCACCCTAACCAATCAGGTCACAACCCTCAACCTGTTCTCTTAGACCCCACCGTAACCAATCAGGTCACAACCCTGTTCTCTTAGACCCCACCGTAACCAATCAGGTCACAACCCTGTTCTCTTAGACCCCACGTAACCAATCAGGTCACAACCCTCAACCTGTTCTCTTAGACCCCACCGTAACCAATCAGGTCACAACCCTCAACCTGTTCTCTTAGACCCCACCGTAACCAATCAGGTCACAACCCTCAACCTGTTCTCTTAGACCCCACCGTAACCAATCAGGTCACAACCTCAACCTGTTCTCTTAGACCCCACCCTAACCAATCAGGTCACAACCCTCAACCTGTTCTCTTAGACCCCACCGTAACCAATCAGGTCACAACCCTGTTCTCTTAGACCCCACCGTAACCAATCAGGTCACAACCCTCAACCTGTTCTCTTAGACCCCACCGTAACCAATCAGGTCACAACCCTCAACCTGTTCTCTTAGACCCCACCCTAACCAATCAGGTCACAACCCTCAACCTGTTCTCTTAGACCCCACCGTAACCAATCAGGTCACAACCCTGTTCTCTTAGACCCCACCGTAACCAATCAGGTCACAACCCTCAACCTGTTCTCTTAGACCCCACCGTAACCAATCAGGTCACAACCCTCAACCTGTTCTCTTAGACCCCACCGTAACCAATCAGGTCACAACCCTCAACCTGTTCTCTTAGACCCCACCGTAACCAATCAGGTCACAACCTTCAACCTGTTCTCTTAGACCCCACCGTAACCAATCAGGTCACAACCCTGTTCTCAGATCCCACCGTAACCAATCAGGTCACAACCCTGTTCTCTTAGACCCCACCGTAACCAATCAGGTCACAACCCTCAACCTGTTCTCTTAGACCCCACCGTAACCAATCAGGTCACAACCCTCAACCTGTTCTCTTAGACCCCACCCTAACCAATCAGGTCACAACCCTCAACCTGTTCTCTTAGACCCCACCGTAATCAATCAGGTCACAACTCTGTTCTCTTAGACCCCACCGTAACCAATCAGGTCACAACCCTCAACCTGTTCTCTTAGACCCCACCGTAACCAATCAGGTCACAACCCTGTTCTCTTAGATCCCACTGTAACCAATCAGGTCACAACCCTCAACCTGTTCTCTTAGACCCCACCGTAACCAATCAGGTCACAACCCTCAACCTGTTCTCTTAGACCCCACCCTAACCAATCAGGTCACAACCCTCAACCTGTTCTCTTAGACCCCACCGTAACCAATCAGGTCACAACTCTGTTCTCTTAGACCCCACCGTAACCAATCAGGTCACAACCCTCAACCTGTTCTCTTAGACCCCACCGTAACCAATCAGGTCACAACCCTCAACCTGTTCTCTTAGACCCCACCCTAACCAATCAGGTCACAACCCTCAACCTGTTCTCTTAGACCCCACCGTAACCAATCAGGTCACAACCCTGTTCTCTTAGACCCCACCGTAACCAATCAGGTCACAACCCTCAACCTGTTCTCTTAGACCCCACCGTAACCAATCAGGTCACAACCCTCAACCTGTTCTCTTAGACCCCACCCTAACCAATCAGGTCACAACCCTCAACCTGTTCTCTTAGACCCCACCGTAACCCAGGTCAGGTCACAATCACCCTCAACCTGTTCTCTTAGACCCCACCGTAACCAATCAGGTCACAACCCTCAACCTGTTCTCTTAGACCCCACCGTAACCAATCAGGTCACACCCTCAACCTGTTCTCTTAGACCCCACCGTAACCAATCAGGTCACAACCCTCAACCTGTTCTCTTAGACCCCACCGTAACCAATCAGGTCCCTGTTCTCTTAGACCCCACCGTAACCAATCAGGTCACAACCCTCAACCTGTTCTCTTAGACCCCACCGTAACCAATCAGGTCACAACCCTCAACCTGTTCTCTTAGACCCCACCGTAACCAATCAGGTCACAACCCTCAACCTGTTCTCTTAGACCCCACCCTAACCAATCAGGTCACAACCTTCAACCTGTTCTCTTAGACCCCACCGTAACCAATCAGGTCACAACCCTGTTCTCTTAGACCCCACCGTAACCAATCAGGTCACAACCCTCAACCTGTTCTCTTAGACCCCACCGTAACCAATCAGGTCACAACCCTCAACCTGTTCTCTTAGACCCCACCCTAACCAATCAGGTCACAACCCTCAACCTGTTCTCTTAGACCCCCGTAACCAATCAGGTCACAACCCTGTTCTCTTAGACCCCACCGTAACCAATCAGGTCACACCCTCACCCTGTTCTCTTAGACCCCACCGTAACCAATCAGGTCACAACCCTCAACCTGTTCTCTTAGACCCCACCGTAACCAATCAGGTCACAACCCTCAACCTGTTCTCTTAGACCCCACCGTAACCAATCAGGTCACAACTCAACCTGTTCTCTTAGACCCCACCCTAACCAATCAGGTCACAACCCTCAACCTGTTCTCTTAGACCCCACCGTAACCAATCAGGTCACAACCCTCAACCTGTTCTCTTAGACCCCACCGTAACCAATCAGGTCACAACCCTGTTCTCTTAGACCCCACCGTAACCAATCAGGTCACAACCCTCAACCTGTTCTCTTAGACCCCACCGTAACCAATCAGGTCACAACCCTCAACCTGTTCTCTTAGACCCCACCGTAACCAATCAGGTCACAACCCTCAACCTGTTCTCTTAGACCCCACCCGTAACCAATCAGGTCACAACCCTCAACCTGTTCTCTTAGACCCCACCCCAATCAGGTCACAATCAGGTCACAACCTGTTCTCTTAGACCCCACCGTAACCAATCAGGTCACAACCCTCAACCTGTTCTCTTAGACCCCACCGTAACCAATCAGGTCACAACCCTCAACCTGTTCTCTTAGACCCCACCTAACCAATCAGGTCACAACCCTCAACCTGTTCTCTTAGACCCCCCCACCTAACCAATCAGGTCACAACCCTCAACCTGTTCTCTTAGACCCCACCGTAACCAATCAGGTCACAACCCTGTTCTCTTAGACCCCACCGTAACCAATCAGGTCACAACCCTCAACCTGTTCTCTTAGACCCCACCGTAACCAATCAGGTCACAACCCTCAACCTGTTCTCTTAGACCCCACCCTAACCAATCAGGTCACAACCCTCAACCTGTTCTCTTAGACCCCACCGTAACCAATCAGGTCACAACCCTGTTCTCTTAGACCCCACCGTAACCAATCAGGTCACAACCCTCAACCTGTTCTCTTAGACCCCACCGTAACCAATCAGGTCACAACCCTCAACCTGTTCTCTTAGACCCCACCGTAACCAATCAGGTCACAACCCTCAACCTGTTCTCTTAGACCCCACCGTAACCAATCAGGTCACAACCCTGTTCTCTTAGACCCCACCGTAACCAATCAGGTCACAACCCTCAACCTGTTCTCTTAGACCCCACCGTAACCAATCAGGTCACAACCCTGTTCTCTTAGACCCCACCCTAACCAATCAGGTCACAACCTTCAACCTGTTCTCTTAGACCCCACCGTAACCAATCAGGTCACAACCCTGTTCTCTTAGACCCCACCGTAACCAATCAGGTCACAACCCTCAACCTGTTCTCTTAGACCCCACCCTAACCAATCAGGTCACAACCCTCAACCTGTTCTCTTAGACCCCACCGTAACCAATCAGTTCACAACTCTGTTCTCTTAGACTCCACCCTAACCAATCAGGTCACAACCTTCAACCTGTTCTCTTAGACCCCACCATAACCAATCAGGTCACAACCCTCAACCTGTTCTCTTAGACCCCACCGTAACCAATCAGGTCACAACCCTCAACCTGTTCTCTTAGACCCCACCGTAACCAATCAGGTCACAACCTCAACCTGTTCTCTTAGACCCCACCGTAACCAATCAGGTCACAACCCTCAACCTGTTCTCTTAGACCCCACCGTAACCAATCAGGTCACAACCCTGTTCTCTTAGACCCCACCGTAACCAATCAGGTCACAACCTCACCCTGTTCTCTTAGACCCCACCGTAACCAATCAGGTCACAACCCTGTTCTCTTAGACCCCACCGTAACCAATCAGGTCACAACCCTCAACCTGTTCTCTTAGACCCCACCGTAACCAATCAGGTCACAACCCTCAACCTGTTCTCTTAGACCCCACCGTAACCAATCAGGTCACAACCCTGTTCTCTTAGACCCCACCGTAACCAATCAGGTCACAACCCTCAACCTGTTCTCTTAGACCCCACCGTAACCAATCAGGTCACAACCCTCAACCTGTTCTCTTAGACCCCACCCTAACCAATCAGGTCACAACCCTCAACCTGTTCTCTTAGACCCCACCGTAACCAATCAGGTCACAACCCTGTTCTCTTGATACCACCATAACCAATCAGGTCACAACCCTGTTCTCTTAGACCCCACCGTAACCAATCAGGTCACAACCCTCAACCTGTTCTCTTAGACCCCACCGTAACCAATCAGGTCACAACCCTCAACCTGTTCTCTTAGACCCCACCGTAACCAATCAGGTCACAACCCTCAACCTGTTCTCTTAGACCCCACCTAACCAATCAGGTCACAACTCTGTTCTCTTAGACCCCACCGTAACCAATCAGGTCACAACCCTCAACCTGTTCTCTTAGACCCCACCGTAACCAATCAGGTCACAACCCTGTTCTCTTAGACCCCACCGTAACCAATCAGGTCACAACCCTCAACCTGTTCTCTTAGACCCCACCTAACCAATCAGGTCACAACCCTCAACCTGTTCTCTTAGACCCCACCGTAACCAATCAGGTCACAACCTGTTCTCTTAGACCCCACCTAACCAATCAGGTCACAACCTTCAACCTGTTCTCTTAGACCCCACCGTAACCAATCAGGTCACAACCCTCAACCTGTTCTCTTAGACCCCACCGTAACCAATCAGGTCACAACCCTCAACCTGTTCTCTTAGACCCCACCCTAACCAATCAGGTCACAACCCTCAACCTGTTCTCTTAGACCCCACCGTAACCAATCAGGTCACAACCTGTTCTCTTAGACCCCACCGTAACCAATCAGGTCACAACCCTCAACCTGTTCTCTTAGACCCCACCGTAACCAATCAGGTCACAACCCTGTTCTCTTAGACCCCACCGTAACCAATCAGGTCACAACCCTGTTCTCTTCGTAACCAATCAGGTCACAACCCTGTTCTCTTAGACCCCACCGTAACCAATCAGGTCACAACCCTCAACCTGTTCTCTTAGACCCCACCTAACCAATCAGGTCACAACCCTCAACCTGTTCTCTTAGACCCCACCCTAACCAATCAGGTCACAACCCTCAACCTGTTCTCTTAGACCCCACCGTAACCAATCAGGTCACAACCCTGTTCTCTTAGACCCCACCATAACCAATCAGGTCACAACCCTGTTCTCTTAGACCCCACCGTAACCAATCAGGTCACAACCCAGGTCAACCTGTTCTCTTAGACCCCACCGTAACCAATCAGGTCACAACCCTCAACCTGTTCTCTTAGACCCCACCCTAACCAATCAGGTCACAACCCTCAACCTGTTCTCTTAGACCCCACCGTAACCAATCAGGTCACAACCCTCAACCTGTTCTCTTAGACCCCACCGTAACCAATCAGGTCACAACCCTCAACCTGTTCTCTTAGACCCCACCGTAACCAATCAGGTCACAACCCTGTTCTCTTAGACCCCACCGTAACCAATCAGGTCACAACCCTCAACCTGTTCTCTTAGACCCCACCGTAACCAATCAGGTCACAACCCTGTTCTCTTAGACCCCACCGTAACCAATCAGGTCACAACCCTCAACCTGTTCTCTTAGACCCCACCGTAACCAATCAGGTCACAACCCTCAACCTGTTCTCTTAGACCCCACCCTAACCAATCAGGTCACAACCCTCAACCTGTTCTCTTAGACCCCTAACCAATCAGGTCACAACCCTGTTCTCTTAGACCCCACCGTAACCAATCAGGTCACAACCCTCAACCTGTTCTCTTAGACCCCACCGTAACCAATCAGGTCACAACCCTGTTCTCTTAGACCCCACCGTAACCAATCAGGTCACAACCCTCAACCTGTTCTCTTAGACCCCCCGTAACCAATCAGGTCACAACCCTCAACCTGTTCTCTTAGACCCCACCGTAACCAATCAGGTCACAACCCTCAACCTGTTCTCTTAGACCCCCACGTAACCAATCAGGTCACAACCCTGTTCTCTTAGACCCCACCGTAACCAATCAGGTCACAACCCTCAACCTGTTCTCTTAGACCCCACCGTAACCAATCAGGTCACAACCCTCAACCTGTTCTCTTAGACCCCACCGTAACCAATCAGGTCACAACCTGTTCTCTTAGACCCCACCGTAACCAATCAGGTCACAACCCTCAACCTGTTCTCTTAGACCCCACCGTAACCAATCAGGTCACAACCCTGTTCTCTTAGACCCCACCGTAACCAATCAGGTCACAACCCTCAACCTGTTCTCTTAGACCCCACCGTAACCAATCAGGTCACAACCCTCAACCTGTTCTCTTAGACCCCACCCTAACCAATCAGGTCACAACCCTCAACCTGTTCTCTTAGACCCCACCGTAACCAATCAGGTCACAACCCTCCCTGTTCTCTTAGACCCCACCGTAACCAATCAGGTCACAACCCTCAACCTGTTCTCTTAGACCCCACCGTAACCAATCAGGTCACAACCCTCAACCTGTTCTCTTAGACCCCACCGTAACCAATCAGGTCACAACCCTCAACCTGTTCTCTTAGACCCCACCGTAACCAATCAGGTCACAACCTCTGTTCTCTTAGACCCCACCGTAACCAATCAGGTCACAACCCTGTTCTCTTAGACCCCACCTAACCAATCAGGTCACAACCCTCAACCTGTTCTCTTAGACCCCACCGTAACCAATCAGGTCACAACCCTGTTCTCTTAGACCCCACCGTAACCAATCAGGTCACAACCCTCAACCTGTTCTCTTAGACCCCACCGTAACCAATCAGGTCACAACCCTCAACCTGTTCTCTTAGACCCCACCGTAACCAATCAGGTCACAACCCTCAACCTGTTCTCTTAGACCCCACCGTAACCAATCAGGTCACAACCCTGTTCTCTTAGATCCCACCGTAACCAATCAGGTCACAACCCTCAACCTGTTCTCTTAGACCCCACCGTAACCAATCAGGTCACAACCCTCAACCTGTTCTCTTAGACCCCACCGTAACCAATCAGGTCACAACCCTCAACCTGTTCTCTTAGACCCCACCCTAACCAATCAGGTCACAACCCTCAACCTGTTCTCTTAGACCCCACCGTAACCAATCAGGTCACAACCCTGTTCTCTTTGATACCACCATAACCAATCAGGTCACAACCCTGTTCTCTTAGATCCCACCGTAACCAATCAGGTCACAACCCTCAACCTGTTCTCTTAGACCCCACCGTAACCAATCAGGTCACAACCCTCAACCTGTTCTCTTAGACCCCACCGTAATCAATCAGGTCACAACTCTGTTCTCTTAGACCCCACCGTAACCAATCAGGTCACAACCCTCAACCTGTTCTCTTAGACCCCACCGTAACCAATCAGGTCACAACCCTGTTCTTTTAGACCCCACCGTAACCAATCAGGTCACAACCCTCAACCTGTTCTCTTAGACCCCACCGTAACCAATCAGGTCACAACCCTCAACCTGTTCTCTTAGACCCCACCCTAACCAATCAGGTCACAACCCTCAACCTGTTCTCTTAGACCCCACCGTAACCAATCAGGTCACAACTCTGTTCTCTTAGACTCCACCCTAACCAATCAGGTCACAACCTTCAACCTGTTCTCTTAGACCCCACCGTAACCAATCAGGTCACAACCCTGTTCTCTTAGACCCCACCGTAACCAATCAGGTCACAACCCTCAACCTGTTCTCTTAGACCCCGCCGTAACCAATCAGGTCACAACCCTCAACCTGTTCTCTTAGACCCCACCGTAACCAATCAGGTCACAACCCTCAACCTGTTCTCTTCTCTTCAGGTCACAACCTGTTCCTTAGACTCCACCCTAACCAATCAGGTCACAACCCTGTTCTCTTAGACCCCACCGTAACCAATCAGGTCACAACCTTCAACCTGTTCTCTTAGACCCCACCGTAACCAATCAGGTCACAACCCTCAACCTGTTCTCTTAGACCCCACCGTAACCAATCAGGTCACAACCCTCAACCTGTTCTCTTAGACCCCACCGTAACCAATCAGGTCACAACCCTCAACCTGTTCTCTTAGACCCCACCCTAACCAATCAGGTCACAACCCTCAACCTGTTCTCTTAGACCCCACCGTAACCAATCAGGTCACAACCCTGTTCTCTTAGACCCCACCGTAACCAATCAGGTCACAACCCTCAACCTGTTCTCTTAGACCCCACCGTAACCAATCAGGTCACAACCCTCAACCTGTTCTCTTAGACCCCACCCATAACCAATCAGGTCACAACCCTCAACCTGTTCTCTTAGACCCCACCGTAACCAATCAGGTCACAACTCTGTTCTCTTAGACCCCACCGTAACCAATCAGGTCACAACCTTCAACCTGTTCTCTTAGACCCCACCGTAACCAATCAGGTCACAACCCTGTTCTCTTAGACCCCACCGTAACCAATCAGGTCACAACCCTCAACCTGTTCTCTTAGACCCCACCGTAACCAATCAGGTCACAACCCTCAACCTGTTCTCTTAGACCCCACCCTAACCAATCAGGTCACAACCCTCAACCTGTTCTCTTAGACCCCACCGTAACCAATCAGGTCACAACCTGTTCTCTTAGACCCCACCGTAACCAATCAGGTCACAACCCTCAACCTGTTCTCTTAGACCCCACCGTAACCAATCAGGTCACAACCCTCAACCTGTTCTCTTAGACCCCACCCTAACCAATCAGGTCACAACCCTCAACCTGTTCTCTTAGACCCCACCGTAACCAATCAGGTCACAACCCTGTTCTCTTAGACCCCACCGTAACCAATCAGGTCACAACCCTGTTCTCTTAGACCCCACCCGTAACCAATCAGGTCACAACCCTCAACCTGTTCTCTTAGACCCCACTGTAACCAATCAGGTCACAACCCTCAACCTGTTCTCTTAGACCCCACCCTAACCAATCAGGTCACAACCCTCAACCTGTTCTCTTAGACCCCCACCGTAACCAATCAGGTCACAACCCTCAACCTGTTCTCTTAGACCCCACCTAACCAATCAGGTCACAACCCTGTTCTCTTAGACCCCACCTAACCAATCAGGTCACAACCCTCAACCTGTTCTCTTAGACCCCACCGTAACCAATCAGGTCACAACCCTGTTCTCTTAGACCCCACCGTAACCAATCAGGTCACAACCCTCAACCTGTTCTCTTAGACCCCACCCTAACCAATCAGGTCACAACCCTCAACCTGTTCTCTTAGACCCCACCCTAACCAATCAGGTCACAACCCTCAACCTGTTCTCTTAGACCCCACCGTAACCAATCAGGTCACAACCCTGTTCTCTTTGATCCCACCATAACCAATCAGGTCACAACCCTGTTCTCTTAGATCCCACCGTAACCAATCAGGTCACAACCCTCAACCTGTTCTCTTAGACCCCACCGTAACCAATCAGGTCACAACCCTCAACCTGTTCTCTTAGACCCCACCCTAACCAATCAGGTCACAACCCTCAACCTGTTCTCTTAGACCCCACCGTAATCAATCAGGTCACAACTCTGTTCTCTTAGACCCCACCGTAACCAATCAGGTCACAACCCTCAGCCTGTTCTCTTAGACCCCCCCTAACCAATCAGGTCACAACCCTGTTCTCTTAGACCCCACCGTAACCAATCAGGTCACAACCCTCAACCTGTTCTCTTAGACCCCACCGTAACCAATCAGGTCACAACCCTCAACCTGTTCTCTTAGACCCCACCATAACCAATCAGGTCACAACCCTCAACCTGTTCTCTTAGACCCCACCGTAACCAATCAGGTCACAACTCTGTTCTCTTAGACTCCACCCTAACCAATCAGGTCACAACCCTGTTCTCTTAGATCCCACCCTAACCAATCAGGTCACAACCTTCAACCTGTTCTCTTAGACCCCACCGTAACCAATCAGGTCACAACCGTGTTCTCTTAGACCCCACCGTAACCAATCAGTTCACAACCCTCAACCTGTTCTCTTAGACCCCGCCGTAACCAATCAGGTCACAACCCTCAACCTGTTCTCTTAGACCCCACCCTAACCAATCAGGTCACAACCCTGTTCTCTTAGACCCCACCGTAACCAATCAGGTCACAACCCTGTTCTCTTAGACCCCACCGTAACCAATCAGGTCACAACCTTCAACCTGTTCTCTTAGACCCCACCATAACCAATCAGGTCACAACCCTGTTCTCTTAGACCCCACCGTAACCAATCAGGTCACAACCCTGTTCTCTTAGACACCACCGTAACCAATCAGGTTACAACTCTGTTCTCTTAGACTCCACCCTAACCAATCAGGTCACAACCTTCAACCTGTTCTCTTAGACCCCACCGTAACCAATCAGGTCACAACCCTGTTCTCTTAGACCCCACCGTAACCAATCAAAGAAAACATTATCACCTAAATTACCACAGGACAATAAAACAAGTGTTTAAAGGGCCAATCTGCAATTGCTTCATACAATTTTGGACTTATACATCAATGGTATGTACCCATTGATTCTTGAAGAACTTAACTCATAAATGCCTTATGAACCCGTAGACAAAGCATATGTATACAAACAGTGTATGGCTTCAAAACATGTTTAAAACAATGATGTTGATGTCATGGATGTGGGGTCAATCCCTGCATCCATAGCTCTGTCTATGAATTTGAGAGTGGGTACATTTCTCCCACACCATCCCTCAGCTTTTTTTTACCGAAACAAGGGCATGTAGAATGCTTTCAACTGGGATTGTCCCTTTAAGCTTGACATTGAACATTTAGCTCAAACTGTCCCCCTGTCATTGAGTCTATTGGGTTAGCATGGAGTCTGCTGTGTAGATGAGTTAAACAGGCAGCCAGGCAAGAGGACCCACCACAGTCAAGTCGTTTAATGTTACGTCGTTTGAAAACCAGAAGCAGGGAACGGGAGGCTCAATAAACCTTAAAACCTAAAAAAGTAGGGCTGGTTGAGACAGCGCTCAGAGGATAGATGAGTAGATAAAACAATCTCTTTAAACTCCAGATTGACATACCACGAGATATTGAAATACACCCAGGTGCATGGGGCTGGCCGGAACAATCTTCCCTTGAAATGATCCTCTCTCCGCCTCAGTGACGGAGCTATAGCCCTAAAGCTACGGCCCTAAAATATTTTAGAGCTACGGCCCTAAAATAAAAATAAAATGACTACCAAGATGTGCTACTTAGGGAAGGAGGGTAAAGTTGTGTCACTTTGTTCTTGTCCAGTCCAGCAGTACATGCTGTGCTTCATTCATCAGCCTGTTAAATACCCCCCTCTCTCATTCAGGACCAGAGACATTAGTGTTGTCTTTGTAACATCCTGGTCAGGCTACTGATAAATAACTGGTCAGAACTAGAGCAAGAGGTTCCTCTCTAACACTGGTGGTAGCGTGTACCCTACCAGCTGTGTTGGTGGATGGAAAGTACAGTACCAGCTGTGTTAGGGGATGAGGAGCAGAGGAGTACAGTACCAGCTGTGTTGGGGGATGAGGAGCAGAGGAGTACAGTACCAGCTGTGTTAGGGTATGAGGAGCAAAGGAGTACAGTACCAGCTGTGTTAGGGGATGAGGAGCAGAGGAGTACAGTAGCAGCTGTGTTGGGAGACAGGCAGGACAGTACCAGCTGTGTTGGGGGATGAGGAGCACAGTACCAGCTGTGTTGGGAGACAGGCAGTACAATACCAGCTGTGTTGGGGGATGAGGAGCACAGTACCAGCTGTGTTGGGAGACAGGCGGTACCAGCTGTGTTGGGAGACAGGCAGTACAGTACCAGCTGTGTTGGGGGATGAGGAGCACAGTACCAGCTGTGTTGGGGGATGAGGAGCACAGTACCAGCTGTGTTGGGGGATGGGGAGTAGCGGAGTACAGTACCAGCTGTGTTGGGAAACAGGCAGTACAGTACCAGCTGTGTTGGGGGATGAGGAGCAGAGGAGTACAGTACCAGCTGTGTTGGGAGAAAGGCAGTACAGTACCAGCTGTGTTGGGGGATGAGGAGCAGATGAGTACAGTACCAGCTGTGTTAGGGGATGAGGAGCAGAGGAGTACAGTACCAGCTGTGTTGGGAGACAGGCAGGACAGTACCAGCTGTGTTGGGGGATGAGGAGCAGAGGAGTACAGTACCAGCTGTGTTGGGGGATGAGGAGCACAGTACCAGCTGTGTTGGGAGACAGGCAGTACAATACCAGCTGTGTTGGGGGATGAGGAGCACAGTACCAGCTGTGTTGGGAGACAGGCAGTACCAGCTGTGTTGGGAGACAGGCAGTACAGTACCAGCTGTGTTGGGGGATGAGGAGCAAAGTACCAGCTGTGTTGGGGGATGAGGAGCACAGTACCAGCTGTGTTGGGGGATGGGGAGTAGCGGAGTACAGTACCAGCTGTGTTGGGAAACAGGCAGTACAGTACCAGCTGTGTTGGGGGATGAGGAGCAGAGGAGTACAGTACCAGCTGTGTTGGGAGACAGGCAGTACAGTACCAGCTGTGTTGGGGGATGAGGAGCAGAGGAGTACAGTACAAGCTGTGTTAGGGGATGAGGAGCAGAGGAGTACAGTACCAGCTGTGTTGGTAGACAGGCAGGACAGTACCAGCTGTGTTGGGGGATGAGGAGCAGAGGAGTACAGTACCAGCTGTGTTGGGGGATGAGGAGCACAGTACCAGCTGTGTTGGGAGACAGGCAGTACAATACCAGCTGTGTTGGGGGATGAGGAGCACAGTACCAGCTGTGTTGGGAGACAGGCAGTACAGTACCAGCTGTGTTGGGGGTGAGGAGCACAGTACCACCTGTGTTGGGGGATGAGGAGCACAGTACCAGCTGTGTTGGGGGATGAGGAGCACAGTACCAGCTAGCTGTGTTGGGGGATGGGGAGTAGCGGAGTACAGTACCAGCTGTGTTGGGAAACAGGCAGTACAGTACCAGCTGTGTTGGGGGATGAGGAGCACAGTACCAGCTAGCTGTGTTGGGGGATGAGGAGCAGAGGAGTACAGTACCAGCTGTGTTGGTAGACAGGCAGTACAGTACCAGCTGTGTTGGGGGATGAGGAGCAGGGGAGTACAGTACCAGCTGTGTTGGGGGATGAGGAGCACGGTACCAGCTGTGTTGGGAGACAGGCAGTACAGTACCAGCTGTGTTGGGGGATGAGGAGTACAGTACCAGCTGTGTTGGGAGACAGGCAGTACAGTACCAGCTGTGTTGGGGGATGAGGAGCACAGTACCAGCTGTGTTGGTGGATGAGGAGCAGAGGAGTACAGTACCAGCTGTGTTGGGGGATGAGGAGCACGGTACCAGCTGTGTTGGGAGACAGGCAGCACAGTACCAGCTGTGTTGGTGGATGAGGAGCAGAGGAGTACAGTACCAGCTGTGTTGGGGGATGAGGAGCACGGTACCAGCTGTGTTGGGAGACAGGCAGCACAGTACCAGCTGTGTTGGTGGATGAGGAGCAGAGGAGTACAGTACCAGCTGTGTTGGGAAACAGGCAGTACAGTACCAGCTGTGTTGGGGGATGAGGAGCACAGTACCAGCTAGCTGTGTTGGGGGATGAGGAGCACAGTACCAGCTAGCTGTGTTGGGGGATGAGGAGCACAGTACCAGCTAGCTGTGTTGGTGGATGAGGAGCAGAGGAGTACAGTACCAGCTGTGTTGGGAGACAGGCAGCACAGTACCAGCTGTGTTGGTGGATGAGGAGCACGGTACCAGCTGTGTTGGGAGACAGGCAGCACAGTACCAGCTGTGTTGGTGGATGAGGAGCAGAGGAGTACAGTACCAGCTGTGTTGGGGGATGAGGAGTGGTGGAGTACGGTAGCAGCAAGAGAAAGGAGGAGTGTAGCCTACACTACAGCATGTCTGGAAATCTGATAACCCCAGAGGGAAATATTTTTCTTCCTTACACGCATTCTTAAATAAAATATATATATATCCTCTCCACAAATCTTTCAGGTAGAGCAGTTCGCCGTAAATATACGGCTGGAAAAGAAAGAGAGAAAAAATAAGTTAATTAAAAAACCCATTCCTCACATAGCTGGGGGTTGAGGAGGGGTGGTGAGTCTATAGCCAGCCAGTCGGGTCTGTACTCCTTCTGATGTAAGCTAGCACCTGGGACCCGCTATGCACCGGTACATCAGGATCAGGTGTTTCAGGTTACTAACTCCACCTGTACATAGAGGAGACGGACAATAACAAAACAGTAGATGCAACAACAAGTCTGTTTATTTAATCTGTTTCGGCTGCTTGAAATAATGACATACTGTAAATCAATCAAGATTCTAATCAGTGAGGGCAGGTTTGGACACTGTTAGTACAGTAAGGCCACGCTAAAGTTTGTGGGTACCCCGACTCACGTAACAGACAGCATTACAATGTCACTCTACAACCATTGTGGTCTAGTCGCCAGTGTGGCTTCTGTAAACTCCAGCTGTGCTGAAAGGCAAGGGAAGGGTTCAGATCGTAGTTTAAGTGGTCCACTGATCTCATCCTAACAGTAGAGTATTGGAGAGAGAAAAAAATATCATATTGTTTCGCTTTCTCAATGCGTCAGATTGCGGTCTTTACACTCGGATGTGCACCCATTCCCCCAAGACTATCATTGAGTTACTGTAAACAACTATCATTGAGTTACTGTAAACAACTATCATTGAGTTACTGTAAACTACTATCATTGAGTTACTGTAAACTACTATCACTGACTTACTGTAAACAACTATCATTGAGTTACTGTAAACTACTATCACTGACTTACTGTAAACAACTATCATTGAGTTACTATAAACAACTATCATTGAGTTACTGTAAACTACTACAGGCTTCAAGGATTAATGGGGAATTAGATTTGGGTTTATTTTGGAAATATCCTACCATCTGTATTTACTGTTGTAAGATTTGAGAGTTGAAACAAGTTACTGTACCTGAACTCAACAACACAACGGTCGGCCTTGCATAACATTACCTATTCCGGTTGGGAATTCCCCATGCTAAAAAGTTCCTTCAAACGCTGAATCAGTTCCATTCAAGTCGTTCTTCCTGCATGTTCTAGGCCTAACTGGCAGATTACTGGGGAACAAACCATTTATTTAATTTTTTTATTTAAAGGGATAAACCCAGAAACACTGTGGAACAATGAAAAGCCCTTGAACAATGAAAAGCCCTTGAACAATGAAAAGCCCTTGAACAATGAAAAGCCCTGGAACAATGAAAAGCCCTTGAGCAATGAAAAGCCCTTGAACAATGAAAAGCCCTGGAACAATGAAAAGCCCTGGAACAATGAAAAGCCCTGGAACAATGAAAAGCCCTTGAACAATGAAAAGCCCTTGAACAATGAAAAGCCCTGGAACAATGAAAAGCCCTGGAACAATGAAAAGCCCTTGAACAATGAAAAGCCCTTGAACAATGAAAAGCCCTTGAACAATGAAAAGCCCTGGAACAATGAAAAGCCCTGGAACAATGAAAAGCCCTTGAACAATGAAAAGCCCTGGAACAATGAAAAGCCCTGGAACAATGAAAAGCCCTGGAACAATGAAAAGCCCTGGAACAATGAAAAGCCCTGGAACAATGAAAATGAAAAGCCCTGGAACAATGAAAAGCCCTTGAACAATGAAAAGCCCTGGAACAATGAAAAGCCCTGGAACAATGAAAAGCCCTGGAACAATGAAAAGCCCTGGTTCACGGTGCACATAATCTCCCTATCACACTGGCAGATGAGCCAATAGGGCTTCATTGTTCTCAGAGAGAGAGGTGTTTGGAGGGGCGGGTGGGATGGGGTCGAAGGTGTGTGTGTGTGTGTGTGTGTGTGTGGGGGGGGTTACCCGACAAGTTGCTACTTGTTAAAGTAAAACACGGCCCCTTCCATGTTTATTTCAACAAGGCTGAACAGAAAGAACAGAGTGCCAGAGAGAGAGAGAGAGAGAGAGAGAGAGAGAGGGAGAGAGATGATGATTAGCCTTTGCAAGTAAGCGAGGTAATGAATGAATCGTGTGGGTGGCCCTGGGAATTAGCTGCCGCTTGGGCCTGATCCTATTGAGATACTATTGTACTGAGAAATTCAATTCATCTCTGCTCTGCTGGGAAGCTACAGGGTTTCTGTAACCTTTCTGTTGATTTCATTGGTACAGTGAAATACTAGCTACTGCTACTGCCGTATGCTTGGACCAGCTTGGAATAGAGGGATAAAGGGCACAGGAAAGGGAAAAGGGTGATACCTAGTCAGTTGTACAACTGAATGCATTCAACTGAAATGTGTCTTCCGCATTTAACCCCTCTGAATCAGAGAGGTGCGGGGGGGGGCTTCCTTAATTGACATCTACGTCCACAGGGAACAGTGGGGCGGCAGGGTATCCTAGTGGTTAGAGCGTTGGACTAGTAACCGGAAGGTTGCAAGTTCAAATCCCCGAGTTGACAAGGTCATTCTGCCCCTGAACAGGCAGTTAACCCACTGTTCCTAGGCTGTCATTGAAAATAAGAATTTGTTCTTAACTGACTTGCCTAGTTAAATAAAGGTCAAATTTTTAAAAAATGTAACGGCCTTGCTCAGGGGCAGAACAACAGATGTTTTACCTTGTCAGCTCGGGGAACAGTGGGTTAACAGCCTTGCTCAGGGGCAGAACAACAGATGTTTTACCTTGTCAGCTCGGGGAACAGTGGGTTAACGGCCTTGCTCAGGGGCAGAACAACAGATGTTTTACCTTGTCAGCTCGGGGAACAGTGGGTTAACGGCCTTGCTCAGGGGCAGAACAACAGATGTTTTAACTTGTCAGCTCGGGGAACAGTGGGTTAACAGCCTTGCTCAGGGGCAGAACAACAGATGTTTTAACTTGTCAGCTCGGGGAACAGTGGGTTAACAGCCTTGCTCAGGGGCAGAACAACAGATGTTTTACCTTGTCAGCTCGGGGAACAGTGGGTTAACAGCCTTGCTCAGGGGCAGAACAACAGATGTTTTAACTTGTCAGCTCATAGTATGTAACGTTTAATGGTAAATTGTAAGGCATCCCTTTCTCTCTCTCCATAGGTTAATGGAGCCATAGTGCATGAATATGCTCTTATTCTTTTCCAGATTGCTTCTGAATGTATTCCAAAGTCCCCATGCCAAGAGTCGACACTTACAGGATGTAATGCAATATAATACTGCATATCTTCATAAAGAATACATTCTGTTGCTCCGAACCAAGAGGACATAACTCACCTGAAGTGCCCGCCTGTTTGTTGAATGTAGAAGCAGTCTGGTACCCAAGCTAGCTAGGATATCACTGGCCAGCACTGTGTTTGTAGCTGCACCTGGATTGGAAAGGGAGGTATCGACAGTCTTCCCTTTGAAGCAACTCTGAACAACTCAACTCAGCTGAGTCCATGTCCCACCCACACAGTTGACTTCCATCACAGTTGTCTCCCACCCCATGACTCCAGAGCAGTCACAACAAGGCTTTCTGATTAAAATAGTCAACATGATTAAACGTAATCCCTCTAATGGACATTTCAAACAAAGGATCACCTTTTCTCCCTCTCCCTCCCCCTGCCTCACTTTCCCTTTCTAGTTCTCTCTCTCTCTCTCTCTCTCTCTCTCTCTCACTCTCTCTCTCTCTCTCTCTGTCTCTCTCTCTCTCTCTCTCCCTCCCTCTCTCTCTCTGTCTCTCTCTCTCTCTCTCTGTCTCTCTCTCTCTCTCTCTCTCTCTCTCTCTGTCTCTCTCTCTCTCTCTGTCTCTCTCTCTCTGTCTGTCTCTGTCTGTCTCTGTCTGTCTCTCTGTCTCTCTGTCTCTCTAACAGACCACTAGTTGACCTAAAGGCATCACCCTCTCTTAGTAGGAGGAACAAACTCAGATGACCTCTTAGACGTTAAAACAACCTCTGAGTGTTGAGTGGACCGTTCTAGTATTTAGCCATTGAAATCTAGGAGGAAGAATCAATCTCCTCTTCTCTCCTTTGTGAAATCTTCCCGCCCAGTGATGGAGCCAGTGTATCTCAGTCCCATCTGTCATTATGGGCCAAACTTTCCCAGGCATGACTGTCATTGGTTGAATTTGGCTCAGTCGAACAACCAATCATGGCATTTCTAGCACTTGCCCTTGGTTACAGTGGTTGGCACGTCAACAGAGAGGAACTTCACCTAACTATCATTGTGTTCTACTCCTTCTCTGACCTCTTTTAAAGGAGGGAAAAAAGGGGCTCTGAGGCTGCCTCTGTCTGTCTCTGTGTGTCGTGCAGGTCAGTGTCAGCCTCCACAACAGGTTCATTCTGTTCTGAGGTTCTATCCTGCTCTGTGTTCTATTCCGACCTCATAAACGCTTGGTCCAGAACCATTAAAGCACTTTAACGACGTGTGTGGCGGATTGAAGAGATTTCAAAGAAGGAGGAAAGTTAATTCCTTGGAAATAAAGTTTCTGAAATCTCTCAAAATGCAGAATTTTAAGGTATTTAAAAAAAAAAAAAACATTTTATGGACTAAAAATGGAAGTAATATTAAAGGTAAAAATGTATTAACAATTTATAGCTGCTTTAAATGATCATTTAACAAGATCCAAAACATTTCACTGAATAGCTGTGGAAGGAAGGAAGGAAGGAAGGAAGGAAGGAAGGAAGGAAGGAAGGAAGGAAGGAAGGAAGGAAGGAAGGAAGGAAGGAACGAACGAACGGACGAACGAACGAACGATGAAAGAAGGAAGTGGAAGGAAAATGCCTCATATAATACAAGCATTGATATGGAATAATCGCTAGTAATAACAATACACGCTGTAGTTGCATACCTTTAGGACAGCGAAATATATATATATGAAACTTGACATTCACTTTTAACCCCTTTGAATACGAGACGTGGGGGCGCCCGGGGAGTTGTTGTAGGGTGTAAACTGCCTTTCTCAAGGGCAGAATGACAGATGATTTTTCACCTTGTTGGCTCAGGGATTCAAACTGGCAACCTTATCTTACACATTGTTGGCTCAAGGATTGAAACTGGCAACCTTATCTTTCACCTTGTTGGCTCAAGGAATGAAACTGGCAACCTTATCTTTCACCTTGTTGGCTCAGGGATTCAAACTGGCAACCTTATCTTTCACCTTGTTGGCTCAGGGATTCAAACTGGCAACCTTATCTTTCTCCTTGTTGGCTCAGGGATTAAAATTAGCAACCTTATCTTTCGCCTTGTTGACTCAGGGATTCAAACTGGCAACCTTATCTTTCACCTTGTTGGGTCAGAGATTCAAACTGGCAACCTTATCTTTCACCTTGTTGGCTCAGGGAATCAAACTGGCAACCTTATCTTTCACCTTGTTGGCTCAGAGATTCAAACTGGCAACCTTATCTTTCTCCTTGTTGGCTCAGGGATTAAAACTAGCAACCTTATCTTTCTCCTTGTTGACTCAGGGATTCAAACTGGCAACCTTATCTTTCACCTTGTTGGCTCAGAGATTCAAACTGGCAACCTTATCTTTCACCTTGTTGGCTCAGAGATTCAAACTGGCAACCTTATCTTCCTCCTTGTTGGCTCAGGGATTAAAACTAGCAACCTTATCTTTCTCCTTGTTGACTCAGGGATTCAAACTGGCAACCTTATCTTTCACCTTGTTGGCTCAGGGATTCAAACTGGCAACCTTATCTTTCTCCGTAATTATTACAACGTAGTGGTTACAAGGTAATGATTACAAGGTAATGGTTACAAGGTAATGATAACAAGGTAATGGTTACAAGGCAGTGGTTTCAAGGTCAGGGTTGACAGTTTCTGTCATCAACAGAGCAGTTGGCCTTAGACGCTGACCTAAGGTCAGTTGTGTTGTATCCCCCTCAAACTTAAGGTTAGCACTTGGGAGAGAAAGCTGATTGTAGAACTGTGGCTGTGGGAAATTATTTCCGCAAAACTGTCAGTTGACCCTGACTTTTAAAAAGGTCAAAGGTGAATAGACACTCAGGAGAGGTCAGGGCTCAAGGGACAGCTGTCGTCAGCTGTCAGCTCCCGACGACAGCACCGGGCATCAAGTGTATCTTCAACGCAAACTCACTTCAACCAATCACGAACAAGGCTGTGACGGACGAAGCCAATGACGGATGAGGCCCCCCACCTCTTCAAAAACAGACACAAATGCACACACACACACACACACACACACACACACACACACACACACACACACACACACACACACACACACACACACACACACACACACACACACACACCTCGCCTTTACAAACATTCTTGTTGTCAGCTCCTCCTCAACACAGAGCGTCCCGTCCACATCCTATAAAACTCCCTTATGAGTTTCCTTCTTGTCAGCAGACACATTCAGATGCTTATCTAACTGAGAGTCATATTTCTCACTCTCAAATGGCTTCCATTTTGTCTTAGCCCTGTCGTCTGCTTGACGTTACGTTCTGTGTTTATCTTAGCCCTGTCGTCTGCTTGGCTTTACGTTGTGTGTTTATCTGTCGTCTGCTTGACGTTACGTTGTGTGTTTATCTTAGCCCTGTCGTCTGCTAGACGTTATGTTGTGTGTTTATCTTAGCCCTGTCGTCTGCTTGACGTTAAGTTGTGTGTTTATCTTAGCCCTGTCGTCTGCTAGACGTTATGTTGTGTGTTTATCTTAGCCCTGTCGTCTGCTTGACGTTAAGTTGTGTGTTTATCTTAGCCCTGTTTTCTGCTTGATGTTAAGTTGTGTTAAGTTGTGTGTTTATCTGTCGTCTGCTTGACGTTAAGTTGTGTGTTTATCTTAGCCCTGTCGTCTGCTAGACGTTACGTTGTGTGTTTATCTGTCGTCTCCTTGACGTTACGTTGTGTGTTTATCTGTCGTCTGCTTGATGTTACGTTGTGTGTTTATCTTAGCCCTGTCGTCTGCTTGGCTTTACGTTGTGTGTTTATCTTAGCCCTGTCGTCTGCTTGACGTTAAGTTGTGTGTTTATCTGTCGTCTGCTTGACGTTAGTTGTGTGTTTATCTGTCGTCTGCTTGACGTTAAGTTGTGTGTTTATCTGTCGTCTGCTTGACGTTAAGTTGTGTGTTTATCTTAGCCCTGTCGTCTGCTTGACGTTACATTGTGTGTTTATCTTAGCCCTGTCGTCTGCTTGACGTTAGTTGTGTGTTTATCTGTCGTCTGCTTGACGTTATGTTGTGTGTTTATCTGTCGTCTGCTTGACGTTAAGTTGTGTGTTTATCTGTCGTCTGCTAGACGTTATGTTGTGTGTTTATCTGTCGTCTGCTTGACGTTATGTTGTGTGTTTATCTGTCGTCTGCTTGACGTTAAGTTTTGTGTTTATTTTAGCCCTGTCGTCTGCTTGACGTTAAGTTGTGTGTTTATCTGTCGTCTGCTTGACGTTATGTTGTGTGTTTATCTGTCGTCTGCTTGACGTTATGTTGTGTGTTTATCTGTCGTCTGCTTGACGTTATGTTGTGTGTTTATCATCTGTCGTCTGCTTGACGTTAAGTTGTGTGTTTATCTGTCGTCTGCTTGACGTTATGTTGTGTGTTTATCTGTCGTCTGCTTGACGTTATGTTGTGTGTTTATTTTAGCCCTGTCGTCTGCTTGACGTTATGTTGTATGTTTATCTTAGCCCTGTCGTCTGCTTGACGTTACGTTGTGTGTTTATCTGTCGTCTGCTTGACGTTATGTTGTGTGTTTATCTTAGTCCTGTCGTCTGCTTGACGTTACGTTGTGTGTTTATCTGTCGTCTGCTTGACGTTATGTTGTGTGTTTATCTTAGTCCTGTCGTCTGCTTGACGTTACGTTGTGTGTTTATCTTAGCCCTGTCGTCTCCTTGACGTTACGTTGTGTGTTTATCTGTCGTCTGCTTGACGTTACGTTGTGTGTTTATCTTAGCCCTGTCGTCTGCTTGACGTTACGTTGTGTGTTTATCTTAGCCCTGTCGTCTGCTTGATGTTACGTTGTGTGTTTATCTTAGCCCTGTCGTCTGCTTGACGTTATGTTGTGTGTTTATCTTAGCCCTGTCGTCTGCTTGACTTTACGTTGTGTGTTTATCTTAGCCCTGTCGTCTGCTTGACGTTAAGTTGTGTGTTTATCTGTCGTCTGCTTGACGTTAAGTTGTGTGTTTATCTGTCGTCTGCTTGACGTTAAGTTGTGTGTTTATCTGTCGTCTGCTTGACGTTAGTTGTGTGTTTATCTGTCGTCTGCTTGACGTTAAGTTGTGTGTTTATCTGACGTCTGCTTGACGTTAAGTTGTGTGTTTATCTTAGCCCTGTCGTCTGCTTGACGTTACATTGTGTGTTTATCTTAGCCCTGTCGTCTGCTTGACGTTAGTTGTGTGTTTATCTGTCGTCTGCTTGACGTTATGTTGTGTGTTTATCTGTCGTCTGCTTGACGTTAAGTTGTGTGTTTATCTGTCGTCTGCTAGACGTTATGTTGTGTGTTTATCTGTCGTCTGCTTGACGTTATGTTGTGTGTTTATCTGTCGTCTGCTTGACGTTAAGTTTTGTGTTTATTTTAGCCCTGTCGTCTGCTTGACGTTAAGTTGTGTGTTTATCTGTCGTCTGCTTGACGTTATGTTGTGTGTTTATCTGTCGTCTGCTTGACGTTATGTTGTGTGTTTATCTGTCGTCTGCTTGACGTTATGTTGTGTGTTTATCTGTCGTCTGCTTGACGTTAAGTTGTGTGTTCATCTGTCGTCTGCTTGACGTTAAGTTGTGTGTTTATCTGTCGTCTGCTAGACGTTAAGTTGTGTGTTTATCTGTCGTCTGCTTGACGTTAAGTTGTGTGTTTATCTGTCGTCTGCTTGACGTTATGTTGTGTGTTTATTTTAGCCCTGTCGTCTGCTTGACGTTATGTTGTATGTTTATCTTAGCCCTGTCGTCTGCTTGACGTTACGTTGTGTTTTTATCTGTCGTCTGCTTGACGTTATGTTGTGTGTTTATTTATCCTGTCGTCTGCTTGACGTTACGTTGTGTGTTTATCTGTCGTCTGCTTGACGTTATGTTGTGTGTTTATCTTAGTCCTGTCGTCTGCTTGACGTTACGTTGTGTGTTTATCTGTCGTCTGCTTGACGTTACGTTGTGTGTTTATCTTAGCCTGTCGTACCCTGTCGTCTGACTTGACGTTACGTTGTGTGTTTATCTTAGCCCTGTCGTCTGCTTGATGTTACGTTGTGTGTTTATCTTAGCCCTGTCGTCTGCTTGACTTTACGTTGTGTGTTTATCTTAGCCCTGTCGTCTGCTTGACGTTAAGTTGTGTGTTTATCTGTCGTCTGCTTGACGTTAAGTTGTGTGTTTATCTGTCGTCTGCTTGACGTTATGTTGTGTGTTTATCTGTCGTCTGCTTGACGTTATGTTGTGTGTTTATCTGTCGTCTGCTTGACGTTATGTTGTGTGTTTATCTGTCGTCTGCTTGACGTTATGTTGTGTGTTCATCTGTCGTCTGCTTGACGTTAAGTTGTGTGTTTATCTGTCGTCTGCTTGACGTTAAGTTGTGTGTTTATCTGTCGTCTGCTTGACGTTATGTTGTGTGTTTATTTTAGCCCTGTCGTCTGCTTGACGTTATGTTGTATGTTTATCTTAGCCCTGTCGTCTGCTTGACGTTATTGCCCCCTTTTACGTTGTGTGTTTATCTGTCGTCTGCTTGACGTTATGTTGTGTGTTTATCTTAGTCCTGTCGTCTGCTTGACGTTACGTTGTGTGTTTATCTGTCGTCTGCTTGACGTTATGTTGTGTGTTTATCTTAGTCCTGTCGTCTGCTTGACGTTACGTTGTGTGTTTATCTTAGCCCTGTCGTCTCCTTGACGTTACGTTGTGTGTTTATCTGTCGTCTGCTTGACGTTACGTTGTGTGTTTATCTTAGCCCTGTCGTCTGCTTTTGACGTTACGTTGTGTGTTTATCTTAGCCCTGTCGTCTGCTTGATGTTACGTTGTGTGTTTATCTTAGCCCTGTCGTCTGCTTGACTTTACGTTGTGTGTTTATCTTAGCCCTGTCGTCTGCTTGACGTTAAGTTGTGTGTTTATCTGTCGTCTGCTTGACGTTAAGTTGTGTGTTTATCTGTCGTCTGCTTGACGTTAAGTTGTGTGTTTATCTGTCGTCTGCTTGACGTTAAGTTGTGTGTCCTTATCTGTCGTCTGCTTGACGTTAAGTTGTGTGTTTATCTGTCGTCTGCTTGACGTTAAGTTGTGTGTTTATCTGTCGTCTGCTTGACGTTAAGGTTGTGTGTTTATCTGTCGTCTGCTTGACGTTATGTTGTGTGTTTATCTGTCGTCTGCTTGACGTTAAGTTGTGTGTTTATCTGTCGTCTGCTTGACGTTAAGTTGTGTGTTTATCTGTCGTCTGCTTGACGTTAAGTTGTGTGTTTATCTGTCGTCTGCTTGACGTTAAGTTGTGTGTTTATCTGTCGTCTGCTTGACGTTATGTTGTGTGTTTATCTGTCGCCCCTGCTTGACGTTATGTTGTGTGTTTATCTGTCGTCTGCTAGTGCGTTATGTTGTGTGTTTATCTGTCGTCTGCTTGACGTTATGTTGTGTGTTTATCTGTCGTCTGCTTGACGTTAAGTTGTGTGTTTATTTTAGCCCTGTCGTCTGCTAGACGTTATGTTGTGTGTTTATCTGTCGTCTGCTTGACGTTATGTTGTGTGTTCATCTGTCGTCTGCTTGACGTTAAGTTGTCTGTTTATCTGTCGTCTGCTTGACGTTAAGTTGTGTGTTTATCTGTCGTCTGCTTGACGTTATGTTGTGTGTTTATTTTAGCCCTGTCGTCTGCTTGACGTTACGTTGTGTGTTTATCTGTCGTCTGCTTGACGTTATGTTGTATGTTTATCTTAGCCCTGTCGTCTGCTTGACGTTACGTTGTGTGTTTATCTGTCGTCTGCTTGACGTTATGTTGTGTGTTTATCTTAGCCCTGTCGTCTGCTTGACGTTACGTTGTGTGTTTATCTTAGCCCTGTCGTCTGCTTGACGTTACGTTGTGTGTTTATCTTAGCCCTGTCGTCTGTTGACGTTACGTTGTGTGTTTATCTTAGCCCTGTCGTCTGCTTGACGTTACGTTGTGTGTTTATCTTAGCCCTGTCGTCTGCTTGACGTTATGTTGTGTGTTTATCTTAGCCCTGTCGTCTGCTTGACTTTACGTTGTGTGTTTATCTTAGCCCTGTCGTCTGCTTGACGTTAAGTTGTGTGTTTATCTGTCGTCTGCTTGACGTTAAGTTGTGTGTTTATCTGTCGTCTGCTTGACGTTAAGTTGTGTGTTTATCTGTCGTCTGCTTGACGTTAAGTTGTGTGTTTATCTGTCGTCTGCTTGACGTTATGTTGTGTGTTTATCTGTCGTCTGCTTGACGTTAAGTTGTGTGTTTATCTGTCGTCTGCTTGACGTTAAGTTGTGTGTTTATCTGTCGTCTGCTTGACGTTAAGTTGTGTGTTTATCTGTCGTCTGCTTGACGTTAAGTTGTGTGTTTATCTGTCGTCTGCTTGACGTTAAGTTGTGTGTTTATCTGTCGTCTGCTTGACGTTAAGTTGTGTGTTTATCTGTCGTCTGCTTGACGTTAAGTTGTGTGTTTATCTGTCGTCTGCTTGACGTTAAGTTGTGTGTTTATCTGTCGTCTGCTTGACGTTAAGTTGTGTGTTTATCTATCTGTCGTCTGCTTGACGTTAAGTTGTGTGTTTATCTGTCGTCTGCTTGACGTTAAGTTGTGTGTTTATCTGTCGTCTGCTTGACGTTAAGTTGTGTGTTTATCTGTCGTCTGCTTGACGTTAAGTTGTGTGTTTATCTGTCGTCTGCTTGACGTTAAGTTGTGTGTTTATCTGTCGTCTGCTTGACGTTATGTTGTGTGTTTATCTGTCGTCTGCTTGACGTTATGTTGTGTGTTTATCTGTCGTCTGCTTGACGTTATGTTGTGTGTTTAACCTGTAGGCCACCATACTGTAGGTTTTGTGTGAGTATATGAGTGCTGTGTGTGAGTATATGAGTGCTGTGTGTGAGTATATGAGTGCTGTGTGTGAGTATATGAGTGCTGTGTGTGAGTATATGAGTGCTGTGTGTGAGTATATGAGTGCTGTGTGTGAGTATATGAGTGCTGTGTGTGAGTATATGAGTGCTGTGTGTGGGTATATGAGTGCTGTGTGTGAGTATATGAGTGCTGTGTGTGAGTATATGAGTGCTGTGTGTGAGTATATGAGTGCTGTGTGTGAGCGTGTGATAGATGACAATACCCAAATGGAAAATAACAGGTGGTAACTTATCTATCTCTCCCCCATGTCTCTCTATGTTCCTCCTATGTGTTTTCCACTGAACTTTAATTCCATTCTGAGAAAGAAACCCACACTTTAGGACATTCATCTTATTCCTGGTTATCAGTTTTTGTCATTGTACAAACAACACCTTGTTACTTCATTATATCTGGAAAATCACCCCCATCATTTTGTCAGAAGGGAGATATCTCCTAAGACCAGACACACAAACACAGGTCCAGTCTCGAGTCCTATCATATTCTGTGAATCTAAAGAGTTATTCTGTGAACTCTCTCTCTCTCTCCATTGACTGGCATGCTGTGTGTGGACGCTGTGGGGAATCACCATCATGACTTGGATTATAACAGCCTGCCTTAGAACACATGAGCAGGTGTGTGTGTGTGTGTGTGTGTGTGTGTGTGTGTGTGTGTGTGTGTGTGTGTGTGTGTGTGTGTGTGTGTGTGTGTGTGTGTGTGTGTGTGTGTGTGTGTGTGTGTGTGTGTGTGTGTGTGTGTGTGTGTGTGTGTGTGTGTGTGTGTGTGTGTGTGTGTGCATGTGTGTGTGTGTGTCAGCACATATTGCGTGGTCAACATTAGGGGAAACACAGCTCAGCTGTCTCTCTGTCAGTTTAATCGGAAGGCCAGACTCAAAGGAAAGCTAGAAACGTACGAGACCTTGAATCATATAATAAAAGTAAGAAGCCTTGGCTTGTACGAGCTGGAAGGGCTCATAAGATCACACGGAACCAGGAATACAACCTTAAGAAGCGAAGGAAAGAGAACATATGGGAAGGAGAGTGAATATATTTTGGGGGTAGTTTCATAGTGTATCTCATTAGATTTGATCTAATCAAGAAACATGACAATCTATATGATTCTTTTTTGTAGAATTTACACTCCTAAAAGGAACATTGGCATTACAGTACATAACTGTACCCACTGTTATACTGTTCTACCTACTGTTCTACTGTTCTACCTACTGTTCTACTGTTCTACCTACTGTTCTACTGTTCTATCTACTGTTCTATCCACTGTTATATCTACTGTTCTACTGTTCTATCCACTGTTATATATACTGTTCAGCCTACTGTTCTACTGTTCTACTGTTATATCTACTGTTATATCTACTGTTCTATCTACTGTTATATCTACTGTTATATCTACTGTTATATCTACTGTTCTACTGTTATATCTACTGTTATATCTACTGTTCTACTGTTATATCTACTGTTATATCTACTGTTATATCTACTGTTCTACTGTTATATCTACTGTTATATCTACTGTTATATCTACTGTTCTACTGTTATATCTACTGTTATATCTACTGTTCTACTGTTATATCTACTGTTATATCTACTGTTCTACTGTTATATCTACTGTTATATCTACTGTTATATCTACTGTTCTACTGTTATATCTACTGTTATATCTACTGTTCTACTGTTATATCTACTGTTATATCTACTGTTCTACTGTTCTACCTACTGTTCTACTGTTCTATCTACTGTTCTATCCACTGTTATATCTACTGTTCTACTGTTATATCTACTGTTCTACTGTTCTATCTACTGTTCTACTGTTATATCCACTGTTATATCTACTGTTATATCTACTGTTATATCCACTGTTATATCTACTGTTCTACTGTTATATGTACTGTTCTACTGTTATATCCACTGTTCTACTGTTATATATACTGTTATATCCACTATTATATCTACTGTTATATATACTGTTATATCTACTGTTATATCTACTGTTGTACTGTTATATCTACTGTTATATCCACTGTTATATCTACTGTTATATATACTGTTATATCTACTGTTATATCTACTGTTATATCTACTGTTATATCTACTGTTTTATCTACTGTTCTACTGTTATATCTACTGTTATATCCACTGTTATATCTACTGTTATATCTACTGTTCTACTGTTCTATCTACTGTTCTACTGTTCTATCTACTGTTCTACTGTTCTATCTACTGTTCTATCCACTGTTATATCCACTGTTATATCTACTGTTATATATACTGTTATATCTACTGTTCTACTGTTATATCTACTGTTATATCTACTGTTCTATCTACTGTTATATCTACTGTTATATCTACTGTTCTACTGTTCTATCTACTGTTATATCTACTGTTATATATACTGTTATATCTACTGTTCTACTGTTATATCTACTGTTATATCTACTGTTATATCTACTGTTATATCTACTGTTATATCTACTGTTCTACTGTTCTACCTACTGTTCTACTGTTCTATCTACTGTTCTATCCACTGTTATATCTACTGTTCTATCTGTTATATCTACTGTTCTACTGTTCTATCTACTGTTCTACTGTTATATCTACTGTTATATCCACTGTTATATCTACTGTTCTACTGTTATATCTACTGTTCTACTGTTATATCCACTGTTCACTGTTCTACTGTTATATATACTGTTATATCCACTATTATATCTACTGTTATATATACTGTTATATCTACTGTTATATCTACTGTTGTACTGTTATATCTACTGTTATATCCACTGTTATATCTACTGTTATATATACTGTTATATATACTGTTATATCTACTGTTATATATACTGTTATATCTACTGTTCTACTGTTATATCTACTGTTATATCCACTGTTATATCTACTGTTCTACTGTTATATCTACTGTTATATCTACTGTNCTACTTTATCTACTGTTCTACTGTTATATCTACTGTTATATCCACTGTTATATCTACTGTTATATCTACTGTTATATCTATTCTACTGTATCTACTGTTCTATCTACTGTTCTACTGTTCTACTGTTCTATCTACTGTTCTACTGTTATATCTACTGTTATATCTACTGTTATATCTACTGTTCTACTGTTCTCTACTGTTATATCTACTGTTATATCTACTGTTCTACTGTTCTATCTACTGTTATATCTACTGTTATATCTACTGTTCTACTGTTCTATCTACTGTTATATCTACTGTTATATCTACTGTTCTACTGTTATATCTACTGTTATATCTACTGTTATATCTACTGTTCTACTGTTATATCTACTGTTCTACTGTTCTATCTACTGTTATATCTACTGTTCTACTGTTCTATCCACTGTTATATCTACTGTTATATCTACTGTTCTACTGTTCTATCTACTGTTCTATCCACTGTTATATCTACTGTTATATCTACTGTTCTACTGTTATATCTACTGTTATATCTACTGTTCTACTGTTCTATCTACTGTTCTATCCACTGTTCTACTGTTCTATCTACTGTTCTATCCACTGTTATATCTACTGTTCTACTGTTCTATCTACTGTTCTATCCACTGTTCTATCTACTGTTCTATCTACTGTTATATCTACTGTTCTACTGTTCTATCTACTGTTCTACTGTTCTACTGTTCTACTGTTATATCTACTGTTCTACTGTTATATCTACTGTTATATCTATTGTTCTATCCACTGTTATATCTACTGTTCTACCTACTGTTCTACTGTTCTATCTACTGTTCTATCCACTGTTATATCTACTGTTCTAGTGTTATATCTACTGTTATATCTACTGTTCTACTGTTATATCTACTGTTATATCTACTGTTATATCTACTGTTATATCTACTGTTCTACTGTTATATCTACTGTTATATCCACTGTTATATCTACTGTTCTACCTACTGTTCTACTGTTCTATCTACTGTTCTATCCACTGTTATATCTACTGTTCTACTGTTATATCTACTGTTATATATACTGTTCTACTGTTCTATCTACTGTTCTATCCACTGTTATATCTACTGTTCTACTGTTCTATCTACTGTTTTATCCACTGTTATACTGTTCTACCTACTGTTCTACTGTTCTACTGTTCTACTGTTATATCTACTGTTCTACTGTTATATCTAATGTTATATCTACTGTTCTATCTACTGTTCTACTGTTCTACTGTTCTATCTACTGTTCTATCCACTGTTCTATCTACTGTTCTACTATTCTATCTACTGTTCTATCTACTGTTCTACTGTTCTGTCTACTGTTCTATCTACTGTTCTACTGTTCTACTGTTCTATCTACTGTTCTATCCACTGTTCTATCTACTGTTCTACTGTTCTATCTACTGTTCTATCTACTGTTCTACTGTTCTACCTACTGTTCTACTGTTATATCTACTGTTATATCTACTGTTCTACTGTTCTATCTACTGTTCTACTGTTATATCTACTGTTCTACTGTTATATCTACTGTTCTATCTACTGTTCTACTGTTCTATCTACTGTTCTATCTACTGTTCTACTGTTCTATCTACTGTTCTATCTACTGTTCTACTGTTCTATCTACTGTTCTATCTACTGTTCTACTGTTCTACTGTTATATCTACTGTTCTACTGTTCTACCTACTGTTCTACTGTTATATCTACTGTTATATCTACTGTTCTACTGTTCTATCTACTGTTCTACTGTTATATCTACTGTTCTATCTACTGTTCTATCTACTGTTCTACTGTTCTATCTACTGTTCTACTGTTCTATCTACTGTTCTACTGTTCTATCTACTGTTATATCTACTGTTCTACTGTTCTATCTACTGTTCTACTGTTATATCTACTGTTCTACTGTTATATCTACTGTTATATCTACTGTTCTACTGTTATATCTACTGTTCTACTGTTATATCTACTGTTCTACTGTTATATCTACTGTTCAACTGTTCTATCTTCTGTTCTACTGTTCTACCTACTGTTATATCTACTGTTATATCTACTGTTATATCTACTGTTATATATACTGTTCTACTGTTCTATCTACTGTTCTATCTACTGTTCTACTGTTCTATCTACTGTTCTATCTACTGTTCTATCTACTGTTCTACTGTTCTACTGTTATATCTACTGTTATATCTACTGTTATACTGTTTTATCTACTGTTATATCTACTGTTCTACTGTTCTATCTACTGTTCTACTTTTATATCTACTGTTATATCTACTGTTATATCTACTGTTCTACTGTTATATCTACTGTTATATCTACTGTTATATCTACTGTTCTACTGTTATATCTACTGTTTTATCTACTGTTATATCTACTGTTCTACTGTTATATCTACTGTTATATCTACTGTTATATCTACTGTTATATCTACTGTTCTACTGTTATATCTACTGTTATATCCACTGTTATATCTACTGTTCTACTGTTATATCTACTGTTATATATACTGTTTTATCTACTGTTATATCTACTGTTCTACTGTTATATCTACTGTTCTACTGTTATATCTACTGTTCTACTGTTATATCTACTGTTCTACTGTTCTACTGTTATATCTACTGTTATATCTACTGTTCTATTGTTCTGTCTACTGTTCTATCTACTGTTTTTCTGTTCTATCTACTGTTCTATTGTTCTGTCTACTGTTCTACTGTTCTACTGTTATATCTACTGTTATATCTACTATTATAATGTTCTGTCTACTGTTCTATCTACTGTTTTTCTGTTCTATCTACTGTTCTATTGTTCTGTCTACTGTTCTACTGTTCTACTGTTCTATCTACTGTTCTACTGTTCTATCTACTGTTCTACTGTTATATCTACTGTTCTACTGTTCTATCTACTGTTCTACTGTTCTACTGTTATATCTACTGTTCTATCTACTGTTCTACTGTTCTACTGTTATATCTACTGTTCTACTGTTATATCTACTGTTCTACTGTTATATCTACTGTTATATCTACTGTTCTACTGTTATATCTACTGTTATATCTACTGTTATATCTACTGTTCTACTGTTATATCTACTGTTTTATCTACTGTTATATCTACTGTTCTACTGTTATATCTACTGTTATATCTACTGTTATATCTACTGTTCTACTGTTATATCTACTGTTCTACTGTTCTATCTACTGTTATATCTACTGTTCTACTGTTCTATCCACTGTTATATCTACTGTTATATCTACTGTTCTACTGTTCTATCTACTGTTCTATCCACTGTTATATCTACTGTTCTACTGTTCTATCCACTGTTATATATACTGTTCTATCTACTGTTCTACTGTTCTACTGTTCTATCTACTGTTATATATACTGTTCTACTGTTCTATCTACTGTTATATATACTGTTCTACTGTTCTACTGTTCTATTTACTGTTATATATACTGTTCTACTGTTCTACTGTTCTATCTACTGTTATATATACTGTTCTACTGTTCTACTGTTCTATCTACTGTTATATATACTCTTCTACTGTTCTACTGTTCTATCTACTGTTATATATACTGTTCTACTGTTCTACTGTTCTATCTACTGTTATATATACTGTTCTACTGTTCTACTGTTCTATCTACTGTTATATATACTGTTCTACTGTTCTATCTACTGTTATATATACTGTTCTATCTACTGTTCTACTGTTATATCTACTGTTCTACTGTTATATATACTGTTATATATACTGTTCTATCCACTGTTATATCTACTGTTCTACTGTTCTATCTACTGTTTTATCTACTGTTTTATCTACTGTTATATATACTGTTATATATATACTGTTCTATCTACTGTTCTACCTACTGTTCTACTGTTATATATACTGTTCTGTCTGCTGTTCTACTGTTATATCTACTGTTCTGCCTACTGTTCTATCTACTGTTCTATCTACTATTATACTGTTCTGTCTAATGTTCTATCTACTATTATCCTGTTCTGTCTACTGTTCTACTGTTCTATCTACTATTATAATGTTCTGTCTATTGTTCTATCTACTGTTTTTCTGTTCTATCTACTGTTCTATCTACTGTTCTATTGTTCTGTCTACTGTTCTACTGTTCTAATGTTCTATCTACTGTTCTACTGTTATATCTACTGTTCTACTGTTCTAATGTTCTATCTACTGTTCTACTGTTCTGTTATGTCTACTGTTCTACTGTTCTATCTACTGTTCTATCTACTGTTCTATTGTTCTGTCTACTGTTCTACTGTTCTAATGTTCTATCTACTGTTCTACTGTTCTATCTACTATTATAATGTTCTGTCTACTGTTCTATCTACTGTTTTTCTGTTCTATCTACTGTTCTATTGTTCTATCTACTGTTCTACTGTTCTACTGTTATGTTCTACTGTTCTACTGTTATATCTACTGTTATATCTACTGTTCTACTGTTCTACTGTTCTATCTACTGTTCTACTGTTCTATCTACTGTTCTACTGTTATATCTACTGTTCTACTGTTCTATCTACTGTTCTACTGTTCTACTGTTATATCTACTGTTCTATCTACTGTTCTACTGTTCTACTGTTATATCTACTGTTCTACTGTTATATCTACTGTTCTACTGTTACATATACTTTTCTACTGTTATATCTACTGTTCTACTGTTATATCTACTGTTCTACTGTTCTATCCACTGTTATATATACTGTTCTATCTACTGTTCTACTGTTCTACTGTTCTATCTACTGTTATATATACTGTTCTACTGTTCTATCTACTGTTATATATACTGTTCTACTGTTCTACTGTTCTATTTACTGTTATATATACTGTTCTACTGTTCTACTGTTCTATCTACTGTTATATATACTGTTCTACTGTTCTACTGTTCTATCTACTGTTATATATACTGTTCTACTGTTCTACTGTTCTATCTACTGTTATATATACTGTTCTACTGTTCTATCTACTGTTATATATACTGTTCTACTGTTCTACTGTTCTACTGTTCTATCTACTGTTATATATACTGTTCTACTGTTCTATCTACTGTTATATATACTGTTCTATCTACTGTTCTACTGTTATATCTACTGTTCTACTGTTATATATACTGTTCTATATCTACTGTTCTATCACACTGTTATATCTACTGTTCTACTGTTCTATCTACTGTTTTATCTACTGTTTTATCTACTGTTATATATACTGTTTATATCTACTGTTCTATCTACTGTTCTACCTACTGTTCTACTGTTATATCTACTGTTCTGTTTCTCTCTGTTCTACTGTTATATCTACTGTTCTACTGTTCTATCTACTGTTCTATCTGTTATTATACTGTTCTGTCTAATGTTCTATCTGTTATTATCCTGTTCTGTCTACTGTTCTACTGTTCTATCTACTATTATAATGTTCTGTCTATTGTTCTATCTACTGTTTTATCTACTGTTATATATACTGTTTATATATACTGTTCTATCTACTGTTCTACCTACTGTTCTACTGTTATATCTACTGTTCTGTCTGCTGTTCTACTGTTATATCTACTGTTCTGCCTACTGTTCTATCTACTGTTCTATCTACTATTATACTGTTCTGTCTAATGTTCTATCTACTATTATCCTGTTCTGTCTACTGTTCTACTGTTCTATCTACTATTATAATGTTCTGTCTATTGTTCTATCTACTGTTTTTCTGTTCTATCTACTGTTCTATCTACTGTTCTATTGTTCTGTCTACTGTTCTACTGTTCTAATGTTCTATCTACTGTTCTACTGTTATATCTACTGTTCTACTGTTCTAATGTTCTATCTACTGTTCTACTGTTATGTCTACTGTTCTACTGTTCTATCTACTGTTCTATCTACTGTTCTATTGTTCTGTCTACTGTTCTACTGTTCTAATGTTCTATCTACTGTTCTACTGTTCTATCTACTATTATAATGTTCTGTCTACTGTTCTATCTACTGTTTTTCTGTTCTATCTACTGTTCTATTGTTCTGTCTACTGTTCTACTGTTCTACTGTTCTATCTACTGTTCTACTGTTCTATCTACTGTTCTACTGTTATATCTACTGTTCTACTGTTCTATCTACTGTTCTACTGTTCTACTGTTATATCTACTGTTCTATCTACTGTTCTACTGTTCTACTGTTATATCTACTGTTCTACTGTTATATCTACTGTTCTACTGTTACATATACTTTTCTACTGTTATATCTACTGTTCTACTGTTATATCTACTGTTCTACTGTTCTATCCACTGTTATATATACTGTTCTATCTACTGTTCTACTGTTCTACTGTTCTATCTACTGTTTATATACTGTTCTACTGTTCTATCTACTGTTATATATACTGTTCTACTGTTCTACTGTTCTATTTACTGTTATATATACTGTTCTACTGTTCTACTGTTCTATCTACTGTTATATATACTGTTCTACTGTTCTACTGTTCTATCTACTGTTATATATACTGTTCTACTGTTCTACTGTTCTATCTACTGTTATATATACTGTTCTACTGTTCTATCTACTGTTATATATACTGTTCTACTGTTCTACTGTTCTATCTACTGTTATATATACTGTTCTACTGTTCTATCTACTGTTATATATACTGTTCTATCTACTGTTCTACTGTTATATCTACTGTTCTACTGTTATATATACTGTTATATATACTGTTCTATCCACTGTTATATCTACTGTTCTACTGTTCTATCTACTGTTTTATCTACTGTTTTATCTACTGTTATATATACTGTTATACTGTTCTGTCTAATGTTCTATCTACTATTATCCTGTTCTGTCTACTGTTCTACTGTTCTATCTACTATTATACTGTTCTGTCTAATGTTCTATCTACTATTATCCTGTTCTGTCTACTGTTCTACTGTTCTATCTACTATTATAATGTTCTGTCTATTGTTCTATCTACTGTTCTATCTACTGTTATATATACTGTTATATATATACTGTTCTATCTATTCTACCTACTGTTCTACTGTTATATCTACTGTTCTGTCTACTGTTCTACTGTTCTACTGTTATATCTACTGTTCTGCCTACTGTTCTATCTACTGTTCTATCTACTATTATACTGTTCTGTCTAATGTTCTATCTACTATTATCCTGTTCTGTCTACTGTTCTACTGTTCTATCTACTATTATAATGTTCTGTCTATTGTTCTATCTACTGTTTTTCTGTTCTATCTGTTCTGTTCTATCTACTGTTCTATCTACTGTTATATCTACTGTTCTACTGTTCTAATGTTCTATCTACTGTTCTACTGTTATGTCTACTGTTCTACTGTTCTATCTACTGTTCTATCTACTGTTCTATTGTTCTGTCTACTGTTCTACTGTTCTAATGTTCTATCTACTGTTCTACTGTTCTATCTACTATTATAATGTTCTGTCTACTGTTCTATCTACTGTTTTTCTGTTCTATCTACTGTTCTATCTACTGTTCTATTGTTCTGTCTACTGTTCTACTGTTCTAATGTTCTATCTACTGTTCTACTGTTATATATACTGTTCTACTGTTCTAATGTTCTATCTACTGTTCTACTGTTATGTCTACTGTTCTACTGTTCTAATGTTCTATCTACTGTTCTACTGTTATGTCTACTGTTCTACTGTTCTAATGTTCTATCTACTGTTCTACTGTTATATCTACTGTTATATCTACTGTTCTACTGTTATGTCTACTGTTCTACTGTTCTAATGTTCTATCTACTGTTCTACTGTTATGTCTACTGTTCTACTGTTCTAATGTTCTATCTACTGTTCTACTGTTATATCTACTGTTATATCTACTGTTCTATCTACTGTTCTATTGTTCTGTCTACTGTTCTACTGTTCTAATATTATATCTACTGTTCTATCTACTGTTCTACTGTTATATCTACTGTTCTTTCTACTGTTCTACTGTTCTAATGTTCTATCTACTGTTCTACTGTTCTATCTACTATTATAATGTTCTGTCTACTGTTCTATCTACTGTTTTTTCTGTTCTATCTACTGTTCTATCTACTGTTCTATTGTTCTGTCTACTGTTCTACTGTTCTATCTCTGTTCTACTGTTATATATACTGTTCTACTGTTCTAATGTTCTATCTACTGTTCTACTGTTATGTCTACTGTTCTACTGTTCTAATGTTCTATCTACTGTTCTACTGTTATGTCTACTGTTCTACTGTTCTAATGTTCTATCTACTGTTCTACTGTTATATCTACTGTTATATCTACTGTTCTACTGTTATGTCTACTGTTCTACTGTTCTAATGTTCTATCTACTGTTCTACTGTTATGTCTACTGTTCTACTGTTCTAATGTTCTATCTACTGTTCTACTGTTATATCTACTGTTATATCTACTGTTCTATCTACTGTTCTATTGTTCTGTCTACTGTTCTACTGTTCTAATATTATATCTACTGTTCTATCTACTGTTCTACTGTTATATCTACTGTTCTTTCTACTGTTCTACTGTTATGTCTACTGTTCTACTGTTCTAATGTTCTATCTACTGTTCTACTGTTATATCTACTGTTATATCTACTGTTCTATCTACTGTTCTATTGGTCTGTCTACTGTTCTACTGTTCTAATATTATATCTACTGTTCTATCTACTGTTCTACTGTTATATCTACTGTTCTACTGTTATATCTACTGTTCTATTGTTCTGTCTACTGTTCTACTGTTCTACTGTTATATCTACTATTATAATGTTCTGTCTACTGTTCTATCTACTGTTTTTCTGTTCTATCTACTGTTCTATTGTTCTGTCTACTGTTCTACTGTTCTACTGTTATATCTACTGTTATATCTACTATTATAATGTTCTGTCTACTGTTCTATCTACTGTTTTTCTGTTCTATCTACTGTTCTATTGTTCTGTCTACTGTTCTACTGTTCTATCTACTGTTCTACTGTTCTATCTACTGTTCTATTGTTCTGTCTACTGTTCTACTGTTCTACTGTTATATCTACTGTTCTATTGTTCTACTGTTCTATCTACTGTTCTGTCTACTGTTGTATCTACTCCTTTATCTACTGTTCCACTGTTCTACTGTTGTATCTATTGTTTTTATCTACTGTTGTGTCTACTGTTGTAGTATCTACTGTAGTCTACCAGCATCACATCATGTGTAGACATACTGTAGGGTCATGCCTCTGTCAGTGATTGCCCTCCTTTTATGGTTTTGCACTCATCTTAAATAATGCAACCAAAATTTGAATTTAGCCTTTTCACACATGAGTTCCAAATATCGGTAACGGTAGCCCATGAGTTGTTTTATGCACGTGATGCCAGAATGCACTCACTGTTTCAAAATTTGATTATTACGCAACAGGACAGTTAACATGCACTGCCTGCTAATTTTCTGCTAATTTTCTATAGGCTATGTTTCAACTTGTCAATTTTGAAATGATTTTCTAACAAGTTGTATTTTCAGTTTGAATTGAGGTGTGTTCCACCTCCTCATTAATTCACATCGAATTAGTCCATTTCAGCGTTGTGGACGATTTATGTTTGAGGCCTTACTGAGCAGGATAAACTTCTCTCTTCCAGGAGAACACACCGCACTTCACTCATGTTTGCGCAGTTTTGCAAGAATTTGCACATTTTCTTGCTGACGCTCACTTTGTCTTCCTTGTTGTTTTCCTTACACATAATACCTTTTGACAAGTGTGCGTTCCTATCAAAGTAAGTTCCTCATTTTCTGTATATTGTGTCGTCGTTTCATGCCGAGAGTTATAAAAATATGACCGCTTGTGTTTATGTCAATCTTTCCTCAGTTAGCGCTAGGACAAATGTAGCCTACATTTTTCCGGTTTGGATGATTGTGTTATGCCTTAGCTACTTCTGTGAATGTCTCGACATTGCATCCTAAAAACATGTTAACATTCTGGACAAAACTTTGTAAGGACTGTGTTTGTGCAAAATGTTTCTGAAAAAACAGTGTGGCCAGATCAAATGCTGACTGTTGCTTCATTCGAAACTGGATGCTCGAAATACTCGGTTCTAATCACACCGGTACAGGGACCACTGTAGAATGATCACACCCGTGTGTGTTTGTGTTGGTATGTGTGAATAGGTGAATGTAAATAAAGCAACCAAAATGAGATTATGGTGCAGAATTTACTGTAAATAAAGCAACCAAAATGAGATTATGGTGCAGAATTTACTGTAAATGTAATGACGGTGCAGAATCCAGATTTCCTTGGAGGTTCAAAACCCAAATGGCTCAAATAAACTGTCAGAGGCTGTAGTGTCATATCTGGTATTACTGACAATCTTCAAATGTGCTGTTTTAAAACCTAAAATTATGAAAACAACAAAGGAAAAGTATAAAAAACATATTTTAGTCGATATTGCGTTTCGCTTTCTTCCCTAGAGCTTGCGGTTCAACCTCTTTTCTCTGGACTAGCTGAGCCCAATAGAGCCGATGTGTTGGATCCCAAGCAAGCCATAACTATAATGCAAACACAAAATGATAAACTGGGAGACCGCTCTGTCATTAGTGGTGAGAAGGCTCAAATGCAGCAGTGGCTGGCGTACATGCAGCATGACATTGATCCATAGAGAGCAGTTAGCATCCAGCTCAGGATCTTTGAACGTAATAATAAATATGGCATTTAGCGGACGCTTTCATTCAAGGCAACTTGTGCTTTCAGACATTTTCGTATGGGTGGCACCAGCGGGAATCAAACCCACAACCCCAGCATCGCAAGCACCTTGCTCTAACCAACTGAGCAATATAAGACCTTTGAGACTGCATCTACCCAGTGAGTTACTTGGCTTGATATGATCACTCCTCTCCTCTGGTTTAAGTAACAGGAATAATTTACGACATCCTGGAAGTCAAAGAAAGAATGAAAGAGAAAAAAAACATTAAAAATAACCCCACACGGAGGGGGGAGCTGCAGTGGAGAGGGTCAAAAGCTTCAAGTTCCAAACTGTGCACATCACTGACAAACCTGATAGTCCCTTCACACAGACAGTGTGGTGAAGAAGGTTCAACAGTGTCTTCAAACTCGGCAGGCTGAAGAAATTTGGCTTGGCACCTATAACCCTCACAAACTACAGATACAGCCTGACAGGATGCTCTCAATGGTGTATCACCGCCTGGTACGGCAACTACACTGCCCACAACCGCAGGGCTTTCCAGAGGGTGGTTCGGTCGGCCCAACGAATCATCGGGGGCACACTGCCTGCCCTCCAGGACATCTACAGCACCCAGTGTCACAGGAAGGCCAAGAAGATCATCAAAGACCTCAGCCACCCGAGCCACGGCCTATTCATCCTGCTACCATCTAGAAGGAGGAGACAGTACAGGTGCATCAACGCTGGAACCGGGAGACTGATAAACAGCTTCTATCTCCAGCCAATCAGACTGTTAAACAATCACCACTAGCAGGTCTCCACTCGGTACCCTGCCCTGAACCTTAGTCACTGCTGCCCTACTAATTTTGAAAATTACTCTCTCCAGAAATAAGTCTCTCACTGTTGCCGCCTGCTACCGACCCCCCTCAGCTCCCAGCTGTGCCCTGGACACCATTTGTGAATTGATCACCCCCCCATCTAGCTTCAGAGTTTGTTCTGTTAGGTGACCTAAACTGGGATATGCTTAACACCCCGGCAGTCCTACAATCTAAGCTAGATGCCCTCAATCTCACACAAATCATCAAGGAACCCACCAGGTACAACCCTAAATCTGTAAACAAGGGCACCCTCATAGACGTCATCCTGACCAACTGGCCCTCCAAATACACCTCCGCTGTCTTCAACCAGGATCTCAGCGATCACTGCCTCATTGCCTGTATCCGCTACGGAGCCGCAGTCAAACGACCACCCTCATCACTGTCAAACGCTCCTAAAACACTTCTGTGAGCAGGCCTTTCTAATCGACCTGGCCCGGGTATCCTGGAAGGACATTGACCTCATCCCGTCAGTTGAGGATGCCTGGTCATTCTTTAAAAGTAACTTCCTCACCATTTTAGATAAGCATGCTCCGATCAAAAAATGCAGAAATAAGAACAGATATAGCCCTTGGTTCACTCCAGACCTGACTGCCCTCGACCAGCACAAAAATATCCTGTGGCGGACTGCAATAGCATCGAATAGTCCCCGCGATATGCAACTGTTCAGGGAAGTCAGGAACCAATACACGCAGTCAGTCAGGAAAGCTAAGGCCAGCTTCTTCAGGCAGAAGTTTGCATCCTGTATCTCCAACTCCAAAAAGTTCTGGGACACTGTGAAGTCCATGGAGAACAAGAGCACCTCCTCCCAGCTGCCCACTGCACTGAGGCTAGGTAACACGGTCACCACCGATAAATCCATGATTATCGAAAACTTCAACAAGCATTTCTCAACAGCTGGCCATGCCTTCCGCCTGGCTACTCCAACCTTGGCCAACAGCTCCGCGCCCCCGCAGCTACTCGCCCAAGCCTCTCCAGGTTCTCCTTTACCCAAATCCAGATAGCAGATGTTCTGAAAGAGCTGCAAAACCTGGACCCGTACAAATCAGCTGGGCTTGACAATCTGGACCCTCTATTTCTGAATCTATCCGCCGCCATTGTCGCAACCCCTATTACCAGCCTGTTCAACCTCTCTTTCATATCGTCTGAGATCCCCAAGGATTGGAAAGCTGCCGCAGTCATCCCCTCTTCAAAGGGGAGACACCCTGGACCCAAACTGTTACAGACCTATATCCATCCTGCCCTGCCTATCTAAGGTCTTGAAAGCCAAGTCAACAAACAGGTCACTGACCATCTCAAATCCCACCGTACCTTCTCCGCTGTGCAATCTGGTTTCCGAGCCGGTCACGGGTGCCCCTCAGCCACGCTCAAGGTACTAAACGATATCATAACCGCCATCGATAAAAGACAGTACTGTGCAGCCGTCTTCATCAACCTTGCCAAGGCTTTCGACTCTGTCAATCACCATATTCTTATCGGCAGACTCAGTAGCCTCGGTTTTTCGGATGACTGCCTTGCCTGGTTCACCAATTACTTTGCAGACAGAGTTCAGTGTGTCAAATCGGAGGGCATGCTGTCCGGTCCTCTGGCAGTCTCTATGGGGGTGCCACAGGGTTCAATCCTCGGGCCGACTCTTTTCTCTGTATATATCAATGATGTTACTCTTGCTGCGGGCGATTCCCTGATCCACCTCTACGCAGACGACACCATTCTATATACTTCTGGCCCGTCCTTGGACACTGTGCTATCTAACCTCCAAACGAGCTTCAATGCCATACAACACTCCTTCCGTGGCCTCCAACTGCTCTTAAACGCTAGTAAAACCAAATGCATGCTTTTCAACCGTTCGCTGCCTGCACCCGCACGCCTAACTAGCTTCACCACCCTGGATGGTTCCGACCTTGAATATGAGGACATCTATAAGTACCTAGGTGTCTGGCTAGACTGTAAACTCTCCTTCCAGACTCATATCAAACATCTCCAATCGAAAATCAAATCAAGAGTCGGCTTTCTATTCCGCAACAAAGCCTCCTTCACTCACGCCGCCAAACTTACCCTAGTAAAACTAACTATCCTACCGATCCTCGACTTCGGCGATGTCATCTACAAAATTGTTTCCAACACTCTACTCAGCAAACTGGATGCAGTTTATCACAGTGCCATCCGTTTTGTCACTAAAGCACCTTATACCACCCACCACTGCGACTTGTATGCTCTAGTCGGCTGGCCCTCGCTACATATTCGTCGCCAGACCCACTGGCTCCAGGCCATCTACAAGTCCATGCTAGGTAAAGCTCCGCCTTATCTCAGTTCACTGGTCACGATGGCAACACCCATCCGTAGCACGCGCTCCAGCAGGTGTATCTCACTGATCATCCCTAAAGCCAACACCTCATTTGGCCGCCTTTCGTTCCAGTTCTCTGCTGCCTGTGACTGAAATGAATTGCAAAAATCGCTGAAGTTGGAGACTTTTATCTCCCTCACCAACTTCAAACATCTGCTATCTGAGCAGCTAACCGATCGCTGCAGCTGTACATAGTCTATCGGTAAATAGCCCACCCAATTTTTCCTACCTCACCCCCATACTGTTTTTATTTATTTACTTTTCTGCTCTTTTGCACACCAATATCTCTACCTGTACATGACCATCTGATCATTTATCACTCCAGTGTTAATCTGCAAAATTGTAATCATTCGCCTACCTCCTCATGCCTTTTGCTCACAATGTATATAGACTCTCTTTTTTTTCTACTGTGTTATTGACTTGTTAATAGTTTACTCCATGTGTAACTCTGTGTTGTCTGTTCACACTGCTATGCTTTATCTTGGCCAGGTCGCAGTTGCAAATGAGAACTTGTTCTCAACTAGCCTACCTGGTTAAATAAAGGTGAAATAAAAAAATAAAAAAATAAAATGTACATAGTCATTGAACACTGGTCACTTAAATAATGTTTACATACTGTTTCACCCCGTTTATAAACTGTATAGTCTGTATTCTAGTCATGGCTCATCCTAGATAACTATTGCTGTACACACCGTTTCTATTCATATACTGTCCATAATGTTTATACACACAATTATATATATTTTTTTTACCATGAAAACGGGCTATAGAAATCAAATGCCCGTCCCTGGCTTGATGTCCTTTGGGTGGGGGACCAATTTTGATACACACTGTTGAGTCATTACACACACGCACAACACAGATGTCTCACTGTATACCTTTACACAGCCAACAGACTTTCGCCTCAAAATGAGAGAGACTCAATCTCTATCTTGTGTCACGTTTCTACAGTACAATACAAGCTCCTAACCCTGTGTGTGTGTGTGTGTGTGTGTGTGTGTGTGTGTGTGTGTGTGTGTGTGTGTGTGTGTGTGTGTGTGTGTGTGTGTGTGTGTGTGTGTGTGTGTGCGCCATTAGGGAGCCCTGGGTGGTAGAGAATAGAGACACGTGGTTCAGGTCTACTCAGGCTAATGGTTTATAGTTCCCAGGAAACTGCAGCAGACAAGGCTAATCATTTACGAAGCAGTTAAAACATCTAACTGAATACCTGTCCTAGACAGACCTGTCATAGATACTCCTGTCCCAGTCAGACCTGTCCTAGACAGACCTGTCATAGACACACCTGTCCCAGTCAGACCTTTCCTAGACAGACCTGTCCTAGACAGACCTGTCATAGAAACACCTGTCCCAGTCAGACCTTTCCTAGACAGACTTTTCCTAGACAGACCTGTCATAGACACATCTGTCCCAGTTAGACCTTTCCTAGACAGACCTGTCCTAGTCCGACCTTTCATAGACAGACATATCCTAGTCAGACCTGTCCTAGTTAGACCTTTCCTAGACACACCTGTCCTGGCCAGACCTGTCCTAGTCAGACCGACCTGTCCTAGTCCGACCTGTCCTGGTCAGACCCGTCCTGGTCAGACCTGTCCTAGACAGACCTGTCATAGACACATCTGTCCCTGTTAGACCTTTCCTAGACAGACCTGTCCTAGTCTGACCTTTCATAGACAGACATATCCTAGTCAGACCTGTCCTAGACAGCACGACCTGTCCTAGTCAGACCTGCCCTAGTCAGACCTTTCCTAGATACACCTGTCCTAGCCAGACCTGTCCTAGTCAGACCGACCTGTCCTCGTCAGACCTGTCCTAGTCAGACCTTGCCTAGTCAGACCTGTCCTAGTCAGACCGACCTGTCCTAGTCAGACCTGTCCTAGTCATACCTTTCCTAGGCAGACCTGTCCTTGTCAGACCTGTCCATGTCAGACCTGTCCTAGACAGACCAATGGCTCTTTACCTGATTTGTATTTTTTATCTTTCCTACCTCATGGTATGGGAAAATGGGAGTGTGTTGAGTTTAGTATATTGGATCTTTCCATATTTATTTTTTACCTTCCAGGCTCCCAAAGTGCCTTTCTGTCTGTCTGAGTTATTTGAAGTTGATTTGGTCAGAATATGTGCCTGGTTACCAATCAGAACATGTGCCTGGTTACCAATCAGAACATGTGCCTGGTTACCAATCAGAACATGTGCCTGGTTACCAATCAGAACATGTGCCTGGTTACCAATCAGAACATGTGCCTGGTTACCAATCAGAACATGTGCCTGGTTACCAATCAGGACATTTGCTAGGTTACCAAACTGAACATGTGTTAGGTTACCAACCAGAAAATATGCTAGGTTACCAACCAGGACATGTGCTAGGTTACCAATCAGAACATGTGCTAGGTTACCAATCAGAACATGTGCTAGGTTACCAATCAGAACATGTGTTAGATTACCAACCATGACATGTGCTAGGTTACCAACCAGGACATGTGCTAGGTTACCAACCAGGACATGTGCTAGGTTACCAATCAGGACATGTGCTAGGTTACCAACCAGGACATGTGCTAGGTTACCAATCAGAACATGTGTTAGATTACCAACCAGGACATGTGTTAGGTTACCAACCAGAACATGTGTTAGGTTACCAACCAGGACATGTGCAAGCTATACTGTTTAGTTCATACCACATACAGACCATGTGTTTGGTATAAGAACAGGAGGGCATATGTAGAAGTCTCAAAAGTCACCCAGTCATATTTCATTACTTTGGGAATGTCCAAAAGAATTCACATGGACCGTACTATGAAAGAGTCCCATTATATTGCCTCCCAGCAGGTAAAATAGGGTATGCATCCAAAATGCCATCCTATTCCTTAGTTACCCAAGTGGTTGTTTATGGTACTAACCATGTTCCAACTTCAGTGATTTCTTGCAGCGAATTGAGGCATTGGAATGTGAAAGACATGGTCACATCACGCAGACATGGTCACATGGTCACATCACGCAGACATGGTCACATCACGCAATCAGCAACGTGCTTTGGTTTCCTCTCCGTGGGACCATGGAATCTTAAAAAAGGAAACAGGAATTGAAAATATTTTAAATATGCAATTAAACAACATCTGTATTGAGAATGAATTCCATTGGTCAATTACTGAGACTCGTCTTTACTGGTAAATGACTAATGGGAATTACTGGAGGAGTCAGTGGACTAATGGAGGTTATTGGAGGAGTCATTTGTTGACGTTTCGATGTGTGTCACACCTCTCATTAAAACAATTCCCCATTATCTCCTCGTCTGTGCACATGTTGAGTCAGCCCCTAGAGGATGCAAGGGTATACAGACCTCTGTCAGATCTTTTATTTTACCTTTATTTAACTGGGCAAGTCAGTTAAGAACAATTTCTTATTTTCAATGACGGCCTAGGAACAGTGGGTTAACTGCCTGTTCAGGGGCAGAACGACAGATTTGTACCTTGTCAGCTCGGGGGTTTGAACTTGCAACCTTCTGGTTACTAGTCCAACGCTCTAACCACTAGGCTAACCTGCCGCCCCATATTGGTTGCTTGTGGGCACAGATGGATGATGGGAAAGGAATAACCTAATGCCAGCCCTCACCATAGCCATTAAGAGAATGAAAACATCATTATTTTCCACTGTGTAAGTGGTTAGGGTGAACTTCTCCCTAGTCCCAGTGGACTGCTGTCTGGGGGACAACTGAGTAAGGTTATATGGGGACATAAATATCTAAGCTGGTGTGTTTGGTGATAGTAGGTCAATGGCTGCCGTCACAAGCCACTGGCAAAAGTATTTCAGGGCAGGCTGACTCTGAACAAATGAGAGAAAGTTGATCTAGGGGAGGGGGGGAGAGAGAGACAGAGAGAGAGACAGAATCCAGGGGTGAGCTTAGATGGAGTTCACAGAGTTCAAGTTTCAGAGAGAGACCTCCTGTCCAACGTATGACCGTATTAGAGATACATATTTCCCTCAGATTACACAGATCCACAAAGAATTTTCCCTTGTGTATTTTAACTATTTGTACATTGTTACAACACTGTATATATATATATATGACATTTGTAATGTATTTATTGTTTTGAAACTTCTGTATCTGTAATGTTTACTGTTAATTTTTATTGTCTATTTCACTTTTGTATATTAGAGAGAGACAGAGACAGAGACAGAGAGAGAGAGACAGAGATAGAGAGAGAGACAGAGAGAGAGAGAGAGACAGAGAGAGCGAGACAGAGAGAGAGACAGAGAGAGAGACAGAGAGAGAGAGACAGAGAGAGAGACAGAGAGAGAGAGAGAGAGACAGAGAGAGAGAGACAGAGAGAGAGAGACAGAGAGAGAGAGACAGAGACAGAGAGAGAGAGACAGAGACAGAGAGAGAGAGACAGAGAGAGACAGAGATAGAGAGTTTCCCCCCTACAGAGAGAAAGTGTTCCAGCTCACTCAATTCTATTCTAAAGAACATCAGTCACCTATGTGAAATATCTGTATTTATTATGGATGCCCATTAGCTGCTGCCATGACGTGGAATCCAGCAACATAAAACAGTTACATACAGTTTAAAAAAACGACATGACATTATATTTCGTAACACCTTACCCAACACATTCAGTGTGTTCCCTCAGGCCATCACTCCACCACCACATATTTACAATACAACATCCATGTGTACGTGTGTGTAGATTCTATGTCTTATCATGTGTATGTGTGTCTGTGCCTGTTTGGGAGAAAGCGCCTCTTCAACCACAGGAGTCTGAAGAAATGTGTCTTGTCACCTAAAACCCTCACAAACTTTTACAGATGCGCAATTGAGAGCATCCTGTCCTATCCTCAACTGCAAGGCTCTCCAGAGGGTGGTGCGGTCTGCACAATGCATCACTGGGGGCAAACTACCTGCCCTCCAGGACACCTCCAGCACCCGATGTCACAGGAAGGCCAAAAAGATCATCAAGGTCAACAACCACCCGAGCCACTACCTGTTCACCCCACTAACATCCAGAAGGCGAGGTCAGTACAGGTACATCAAAGCTGGGACCAAGAGACTTAAAAACAGCTTCTATCTCAAGGCAATCAGACTGTTAAACAGCCATCACAAACTCAGAGAGGCTGCTGTCTACATACAGACCTGAAATCATTGGCCACTTTAATAATGTTTACATACCCCATGACCTCGGATGGGGCCACAGTGTCTCCTGACCCCTCCTGTCTCAGCCTCCAGTATTTATGCTGCAGTAGTTTATGTGTCGGGGGGCTGGGGTCAGTTTGTTATATCTGGAGTACTTCTCCTGTCCTATTCGGTGTCCTGTGTGAATCTAAGTGTGCGTTCTCTAATTCTCTCCTTCTCTCTTTCTTTCTCTCTCTCGGAGGACCTGAGCCCTAGGACCTGAGCTCCAGGACTACCTGACATGATGACTCCTTGCTGTCCCCAGTCCACCTGGCCATGCTGCTGTTCCAGTTTCAACTGACCTGAGCCCTAGGACCATGCCCCAGGACTACCTGACATGATGACTCCTTGCTGTCCCCAGTCCACCTGGCCATGCTGCTGCTCTAGTTTCAACTTCCACCTGACTGTGCTGCTGCTCCAGTTTCAACTGTTCTGCCTTATTATTATTCGACCATGCTGGTCATTTATGAACATTTGAACATCTTGGCCATGTTCTGTTATAATCTCCACCCGGCACAGCCAGAAGAGGACTGGCCACCCCACATAGCCTGGTTCCTCTCTAGGTTTCTTCCTAGGTTTTGGCCTTTCTAGGGAGTTTTTCCTAGCCACCGTGCTTCTACACCTGCATTGCTTGCTGTTTGGGGTTTTAGGCTGGGTTTCTGTACAGCACTTTGAGATATCAGCTGATGTACAAAGGGCTATATAAATAAATTTGATTTGATTTGATTTGATATCTGACATTACACATCTCATATGTACATACTGTATTTTATAGTGTCTATTGCATCTTGCCTATGCCGCTAGGTCATGGCTCATCCATATATTCATGTTCTTGTATATATTCTTATTCCATCCCTTTAGATTTGTGTGTATTAGGTAGTTGTTGTGGAATTGTTAGAGTACTTGTTAGATATTACTGCACTGTCGGAACTAGAAGCACAAGCATTTCGCTACACTCGCATAGCGAAATGCTAACATCTGCTAACCGTGTGTATGTGACCAATAAAATTTGATTGGATTTTGTGTTTCTTCACAGTCCCCGCTGTTCCATAAGAGGTATTTTTAATAACCCATTGACAACCCGTTGCCAAGGTCGTTCTCAATAATAACCCATTGATGACCAGTGTCCTAGGCCGTTCTCTATAATAACTCATTGATGACCACTGTCCTAGACCGTTCTCTATAATAACCCATTGATGACCATTGTCCTAGGCCGTTCTCTATAATAACCCATCGATGACCATTGTCCTAGGACGTTCTCTATAATAACCCATTGATGACCAGTGTCCTAGGCCGTTCTCTATAATAACCCATTTTTGACCAGTGTCCTAGGCCGTTCTCTATAATAACCCATTGATGAACATTGTCCAAGGCCATTCTCATTAATAACCCATTGATGACCAGTGTCCTAGGCCATTCTCTATAATAACCCATTGATGACCAGTGTCCTAGGCTGTTCTCAATAATAACCAATGATGACCAGTGTCCTAGGCCGTTCTCAATAATAACCCATTGATGACCATTGTCCTTTCTCTATAATAACCCATTGATGACCAGTGTCCTAGGCCGTTCTCTATAATAACCCATTGATGACAAGTGTGCTAGGCCGTTCTCTATAATAACCCATTGATGACCAGTGTCCTAGGCCGTTCTCAATAATAACCCATTGATGACCAGTGTCCTAGGCCATTCTCTATAATAACCCATTGATGACCATTGTCCTTTCTCTATGATAACCCATTGATGACCAGTGTCCTAGGCCGTTCTCTATAATAACCCATTGATGACCAGTGTCCTAGGCCGTTCTCTATAATAACCCATTGATGACCAGTGTCCTAGGCCATTCTCTATAATAACCCATTGATGACCAGTGTCCTAGGCCGTTCTCTATAATAACCCATTTATGACCAGTGTCCTAGGCCGTTCTCTACAATAACCCATTGATGACCATTGTCCTAGGCCGTTCTCCATAATAACCCATTGATGACCATTGCCCTAGGCCCGTTCTCTATAATAACCCATTGATGACCAGTGTCCTAGGCCGTTCTCTATAATAACCCATTGATGACCAGTGTCCTAGGCCGTTCTCTATATTAACCCATTGATGAGCATTATCCTTGGATGGTTCTCCATAATAACCCATTGATGACCACTGTCCTAGGCCGTTCTCTATAATAACCCATTGATGACCATTGTCCTAGGCCGTCCTCTATAATAACCCATTGATGACCATTGTCCTAGGCCGTTCTCTATAATAACCCATTGATGACCAGTGTCCTAAGCCGTTCTCTAAAATAACCCATTGATGACCAGTGTCCTAGGCCGTTCTCTATATTAACCCATTGATGACCAGTGTCCTAGGCCGTTCTCAATAATAACCATTGATGACCAGTGTCCTAGGTCGTTCTCAATAATAACCCATTGATGACCAGTGTCCTAGGCAGTTCTCTATAATAACCATTGATGACCAGTGTCCTTTCTCTATAATAACCCATTGATGACCAGTGTCCTAGGCCCGTTCTCGATAATAACCCATTGATGACCTTGTCCTAGGCCGTCCTCTATAATAACCCATTGATGACCATTGTCCTAGGCCGTTCTCTATAATAACCCATTGATGACCAGTGTCCTAGGCCGTTCTCAATAATAACCCATTGATGACCAGTGTCCTAGGCCGTTCTCAATAATAACCATTGATGACCAGTGTCCTAGGCCGTTCTCAATAATAACCCATTGATGACCAGTGTCCTAGGCCGTTCTCTATATTAACCCATTGATGAGCATTATCCTTGGACGTTCTCCATAATAACCCATTGATGACCACTGTCCTAGGCCGTTCTCTATAATAACCCATTGATGACCATTGTCCTAGGCCGTCCTCTATAATAACCCATTGATGACCATTGTCCTAGGCCGTTCTCTATAATAACCCATTGATGACCAGTGTCCTAGGCCGTTCTCTAAAATAACCCATTGATGACCAGTGTCCTAGGCCGTTCTCTATATTAACCCATTGATGACCAGTGTCCTAGGCCGTTCTCAATAATAACCATTGATGACCAGTGTCCTAGGTCGTTCTCAATAATAACCCATTGATGACCAGTGTCCTAGGCAGTTCTCTATAATAACCATTGATGACCAGTGTCCTTTCTCTATAATAACCCATTGATGACCAGTGTCCTAGGCCCGTTCTCGATATTAACCCATTGATGACCAGTGTCCTAGGCCATTCTCAATAATAACCATTGATGACCAGTGTCCTTTCTCAATAATAACCCATTGATGACCAGTGTCCTAGGCCATTCTCAATAATAACCATTGATGACCAGTGTCCTAGGCCGTTCTCTATAATAACCCATTGATGACCAGTGTCCTAGGCCCGTTCTCTATAATAACCCATTGATGACCAGTGTCCTAGGCCCGTTCTCTATATTAACCCATTGATGACCAGTGTCCTAGGCCGTTCTCTATAATAACCCATTGATGACCAGTGTCCTAGGCCGTTCTCAATAATAACCCATTGATGACCATTGTCCTTTCTCTATAATAACCCATTGATGACCAGTGTCCTAGGCCGTTCTCTATAATAACCCATTGATGACCAGTGTCCTAGGCCGTTCTCAATAATAACCCATTGATGACCATTGTCCTTTCTCTATAATAACCCATTGATGACCAGTGTCCTAGGCCATTCTCTATAATAACCCATTGATGACCAGTGTCCTAGGCCGTTCTCTATAATAACCCATTGATGACCAGTGTCCTAGGACGTTCTCTATAATAACCCATTGATGATCAGTGTCCTAGGCCGTTCTCAATAATAACCATTGATGACCAGTATCCTAGGCCGTTCTCAATAATAACCCATTGATGACCAGTGTCCTAGGCCGTTCTCTATAATAACCCATTGATGACCAGTGTCCTAGGCCATTCTCTATAATAACCCATTAATGACCAGTGTCCTAGGCCATTCTCTTTAATAACCCATTGATGACCAGTGTCCTAGGCAGTTCTCTATAATAACCATTGATGACCAGTGTCCTAGGCTGTTCTCAATAATAACCCATTGATGACCATTGTCCTTTCTCTATAATAACCCATTGATGACCAGTGTCCTAGGACCATTCTCTATAATAACCCATTGATGACAAGTGTCCTAGGCAGTTCTCTATAATAACCCATTGATGACCAGTGTCCTAGGCCGTTCTCAATAATAACCCATTGATGACCAGTGTCCTAGGCCATTCTCTATAATAACCCATTGATGACCATTGTCCTTTCTCTATGATAACCCATTGATGACCAGTGTCCTAGGCCGTTCTCTATAATAACCCATTGATGACCAGTGTCCTAGGCCGTTCTCTATAATAACCCATCGATGACCATTGTCCTAGGACGTTCTCGATAATAACCCATTGATGACCAGTGTCCTAGGCCATTCTCTATAATAACCCATTGATGACCAGTGTCCTAGGCCGTTCTCTATAATAACCCATTTATGACCAGTGTCCTAGGCCGTTCTCTATAATAACCCATTGATGACCATTGTCCTAGGCCGTTCTCCATAATAACCCATTGATGACCATTGCCCTAGGCCCGTTCTCTATAATAACCCATTGATGACCAGTGTCCTAGGCCGTTCTCTATAATAACCCATTGATGACCAGTGTCCTAGGCCGTTCTCTATATTAACCCATTGATGAGCATTGTCCTTGGACGTTCTCCATAATAACCCATTGATGACCACTGTCCTAGGCCGTTCTCTATAATAACCCATTGATGACCATTGTCCTAGGCCGTCCTCTATAATAACCCATTGATGACCATTGTCCTAGGCCGTTCTCTATAATAACCCATTGATGACCAGTGTCCTAGGCCGTTCTCTAAAATAACCCATTGATGACCAGTGTCCTAGGCCGTTCTCTATATTAACCCATTGATGACCAGTGTCCTAGGCCGTTCTCAATAATAACCATTGATGACCAGTGTCCTAGGCCGTTCTCAATAATAACCCATTGATGACCAGTGTCCTAGGCAGTTCTCTATAATAACCATTGATGACCAGTGTCCTAGGCCGTTCTCAATAATAACCCATTGATGACCATTGTCCTTTCTCTATAATAACCCATTGATGACCAGTGTCCTAGGCCCGTTCTCTATATTAACCCATTGATGACCAGTGTCCTAGGCCATTCTCAATAATAACCATTGATGACCAGTGTCCTAGGCCGTTCTCAATAATAACCCATTGATGACCAGTGTCCTAGGCCATTCTCAATAATAACCATTGATGACCAGTGTCCTAGGCCGTTCTCAATAATAACCCATTGATGACCAATGTCCTTTCTCTATAATAACCCATTGATGACCAGTGTCCTAGCCCGTTCTCTATATTAACCCATTGATGACCAGTGTCCTAGGCCATTCTCAATAATAACCATTGATGACCAGTGTCCTAGGCCGTTCTCTATAATAACCCATTGATGACCAGTGTCCTAGGCCATTCTCTATAATAACCCATTAATGACCAGTGTCCTAGGCCATTCTCTTTAATAACCCATTGATGACCAGTGTCCTAGGCAGTTCTCTATAATAACCATTGATGACCAGTGTCCTAGGCTGTTCTCAATAATAACCCATTGATGACCATTGTCCTTTCTCTATAATAACCCATTGATGACCAGTGTCCTAGGCCCATTCTCTATAATAACCCATTGATGACCAGTGTCCTAGGCCGTTCTCTATATTAACCCATTGATGACATATGTCCTAGGCCATTCTCAATAATAACCATTGATGACCAGTGTCCTAGGCCGTTCTCAATAATAACCCATTGATGACCAATGTCCTTTCTCTATAATAACCCATTGATGACCAGTGTCCTAGGCCGTTCTCTATATTAACCCATTGATGACCAGTGTCCTAGGCCGTTCTCTATAATAACCCATTGATGACCAGTGTCCTAGGCCGTTCTCTATAATAACCCATTGATGACCAGTGTCCTAGGCCATTCTCTATAATAACCCATTAATGACCAGTGTCCTAGGCCATTCTCTTTAATAACCCATTGATGACCAGTGTCCTAGGCAGTTCTCTATAATAACCATTGATGACCAGTGTCCTAGGCCGTTCTCAATAATAACCCATTGATGACCATTGTCCTTTCTCTATAATAACCCATTGATGACCAGTGTCCTAGGCCCGTTCTCTATAATAACCCATTGATGACCAGTGTCCTAGGCCGTTCTCTATATTAACCCATTGATGACATATGTCCTAGGCCATTCTCAATAATAACCATTGATGACCAGTGTCCTAGGCCGTTCTCAATAATAACCCATTGATGACCAATGTCCTTTCTCTATAATAACCCATTGATGACCAGTGTCCTAGGCCGTTCTCTATATTAACCCATTGATGACCAGTGTCCTAGGCCGTTCTCTATAATAACCCATTGATGACCAGTGTCCTAGGCCGTTCTCAATGATAACCCATTGATGACCAGTGTCCTAGGCCATTCTCTATAATAACCCATTGATGACCACAGTCCTAGGCCATTCTCAATAATAACCATTGATGACCAGTGTCCTAGGCCATTCTCTATAATAACCCATTGATGACCAGTGTCCTAGGTCATTCTCTTTAATAACCCATTGATGACCACTGTCCTAGGACGTTCCGTATAATAACCCATTGATGACCAGTGTCCTAGGTCATCCTCTATAATAACCCAATAATGACCAGTGTCCTAGGCCGTTCTCTATAATAACCCAATGATGACCAGTGTCCTAGGCCGTTCTCTATATTAACCCGTTGATGACCAGTTTCCTAGACCGTTCTCTATAATAACCCATTGATGACCAGTGTCCTAGGCCATTCTCTATAATAACCCATTGATGACCAGTGTCCTAGGCCATCCTCTATAATAACCCATTGATGACCAGTGTCCTAGGCCGTTCTCTATAATAACCCATTGATGACCAGTGTCCTAGGACGTTCTCTATAATAACCCATTGATGACCAGTGTCCTAGGCCGTTCTCAATAATAACCATTGGTGACCAGTATCCTAGGCCGTTCTCAATAATAACCCATTGATGACCAGTGTCCTAGGCCGTTCTCTATATTAACCCATTGATGACCATTGTCCTTGGACGTTCTCTATAATAACCCATTGATGACCACTGTCCTAGGCCGTTCTAAATAATAACCCATTGATGACCATTGTCCTAGGCCGTCCTCTATAATAACCCATTGATGACCATTGTCCTAGGCCGTTCTCTATAATAACCCATTGATGACCAGTGTCCTAGGCCGTTCTCTATAATAACCCATTGATGACCAGTGTCCTAGGCAGTTCTCTATAATAACCATTGATGACCAGTGTCCTAGGCCATTCTCAATAATAACCCATTGATGACCATTGTCCTTTCTCTATAATAACCCATTGATGACCAGTGTCCTAGGCCCGTTCTCTATAATAACCCATTGATGACCAGTGTCCTAGGCCGTTCTCTATAATAACCCATATATGACCAGTGTCCTAGGCCGTTCTCTATATTAACCCATTGATGACCAGTGTCCTTGGCCGTTCTCTTTATTAAGCCATTGATGACCAGTGTCCTAGGCCATTCTCTATAATAACCCATTGATGACCAGTGTCCTAGGCCGTTCTCAATAATAACCCATTGATGACCATTGTCCTTTCTCTATATTAACCCATTGATGACCAGTGTCCTAGGCCGTTCTCAATAATAACCATTGATGACCAGTGTCCTAGGCCGTTCTCAATAATAACCCATTGATGACCAGTGTCCTAGGCAGTTCTCTATAATAACCATTGATGACCAGTGTCCTAGGCCGTTCTCAATAATAACCCATTGATGACCATTGTCCTTTCTCTATAATAACCCATTGATGACCAGTGTCCTAGGCCCGTTCTCTATATTAACCCATTGATGACCAGTGTCCTAGGCCATTCTCAATAATAACCATTGATGACCAGTGTCCTAGGCCGTTCTCAATAATAACCCATTGATGACCAGTGTCCTAGGCCATTCTCAATAATAACCATTGATGACCAGTGTCCTAGGCCGTTCTCAATAATAACCCATTGATGACCAATGTCCTTTCTCTATAATAACCCATTGATGACCAGTGTCCTAGGCCGTTCTCTATAATAACCCATTGATGACCAGTGTCCTAGGCCATTCTCTATAATAACCCATTAATGACCAGTGTCCTAGGCCATTCTCTTTAATAACCCATTGATGACCAGTGTCCTAGGCAGTTCTCTATAATAACCATTGATGACCAGTGTCCTAGGCTGTTCTCAATAATAACCCATTGATGACCATTGTCCTTTCTCTATAATAACCCATTGATGACCAGTGTCCTAGGCCCATTCTCTATAATAACCCATTAATGACCAGTGTCCTAGGCCATTCTCTTTAATAACCCATTGATGACCAGTGTCCTAGGCAGTTCTCTATAATAACCATTGATGACCAGTGTCCTAGGCCGTTCTCTATAATAACCCATTGATGACCAGTGTCCTAGGCCCGTTCTCTATAATAACCCATTGATGACCAGTGTCCTAGGCCGTTCTCTATATTAACCCATTGATGACATATGTCCTAGGCCATTCTCAATAATAACCATTGATGACCAGTGGCCTAGGCCGTTCTCAATAATAACCCATTGATGACCAATGTCCTTTCTCTATAATAACCCATTGATGACCAGTGTCCTAGGCCGTTCTCTATATTAACCCATTGATGACCAGTGTCCTAGGCCGTTCTCTATAATAACCCATTGATGACCAGTGTCCTAGGCCGTTCTCAATGATAACCCATTGATGACCAGTGTCCTAGGCCATTCTCTATAATAACCCATTGATGACCACAGTCCTAGGCCATTCTCAATAATAACCATTGATGACCAGTGTCCTAGGCCATTCTCTATAATAACCCATTGATGACCAGTGTCCTAGGTCATTCTCTTTAATAACCCATTGATGACCACTGTCCTAGGACGTTCCGTATAATAACCCATTGATGACCAGTGTCCTAGGTCATCCTCTATAATAACCCAATAATGACCAGTGTCCTAGGCCGTTCTCTATAATAACCCAATGATGACCAGTGTCCTAGGCCGTTCTCTATATTAACCCGTTGATGACCAGTTTCCTAGACCGTTCTCTATAATAACCCATTGATGACCAGTGTCCTAGGCCATTCTCTATAATAACCCATTGATGACCAGTGTCCTAGGCCATCCTCTATAATAACCCATTGATGACCAGTGTCCTAGGCCGTTCTCTATAATAACCCATTGATGACCAGTGTCCTAGGACGTTCTCTATAATAACCCATTGATGACCAGTGTCCTAGGCCGTTCTCAATAATAACCATTGGTGACCAGTATCCTAGGCCGTTCTCAATAATAACCCATTGATGACCAGTGTCCTAGGCCGTTCTCTATATTAACCCATTGACGACCATTGTCCTTGGACGTTCTCTATAATAACCCATTGATGACCACTGTCCTAGGCCGTTCTAAATAATAACCCATTGATGACCATTGTCCTAGGCCGTCCTCTATAATAACCCATTGATGACCATTGTCCTAGGCCGTTCTCTATAATAACCCATTGATGACCAGTGTCCTAGGCCGTTCTCTATAATAACCCATTGATGACCAGTGTCCTAGGCAGTTCTCTATAATAACCATTGATGACCAGTGTCCTAGGCCATTCTCAATAATAACCCATTGATGACCATTGTCCTTTCTCTATAATAACCCATTGATGACCAGTGTCCTAGGCCCGTTCTCTATAATAACCCATTGATGACCAGTGTCCTAGGCCGTTCTCTATAATAACCCATATATGACCAGTGTCCTAGGCCGTTCTCTATATTAACCCATTGATGACCAGTGTCCTTGGCCGTTCTCTTTATTAAGCCATTGATGACCAGTGTCCTAGGCCATTCTCTATAATAACCCATTGATGACCAGTGTCCTAGGCCGTTCTCAATAATAACCCATTGATGACCATTGTCCTTTCTCTATATTAACCCATTGATGACCAGTGTCCTAGGCCGTTCTCAATAATAACCATTGATGACCAGTGTCCTAGGCCGTTCTCAATAATAACCCATTGATGACCAGTGTCCTAGGCAGTTCTCTATAATAACCATTGATGACCAGTGTCCTAGGCCGTTCTCAATAATAACCCATTGATGACCATTGTCCTTTCTCTATAATAACCCATTGATGACCAGTGTCCTAGGCCCGTTCTCTATATTAACCCATTGATGACCAGTGTCCTAGGCCATTCTCAATAATAACCATTGATGACCAGTGTCCTAGGCCGTTCTCAATAATAACCCATTGATGACCAGTGTCCTAGGCCATTCTCAATAATAACCATTGATGACCAGTGTCCTAGGCCGTTCTCAATAATAACCCATTGATGACCAATGTCCTTTCTCTATAATAACCCATTGATGACCAGTGTCCTAGGCCCGTTCTCTATATTAACCCATTGATGACCAGTGTCCTAGGCCATTCTCAATAATAACCATTGATGACCAGTGTCCTAGGCCGTTCTCTATAATAACCCATTGATGACCAGTGTCCTAGGCCGTTCTCTATAATAACCCATTGATGACCAGTGTCCTAGGCCGTTCTCAATAATAACCCATTGATGACCATTGTCCTTTCTCTATAATAACCCATTGATGACCAGTGTCCTAGGCCGTTCTCTATAATAACCCATTGATGACCAGTGTCCTAGGCCGTTCTCAATAGTAACCCATTGATGACCATTGTCCTTTCTCTATAATAACCCATTGATGACCAGTGTCCTAGGCCATTCTCTATAATAACCCATTGATGACCAGTGTCCTAGGCCGTTCTCTATAATAACCCATTGATGACCAGTGTCCTAGGGACGTTCTCTATAATAACCCATTGATGACCAGTGTCCTAGGCGTTCTCAATAATAACCATTGATGACCAGTATCCTAGGCCGTTCTCAATAATAACCCATTGATGACCAGTGTCCTAGGCCGTTCTCTATAATAACCCATTGATGACCAGTGTCCTAGGCCATTCTCTATAATAACCCATTAATGACCAGTGTCCTAGGCCATTCTCTTTAATAACCCATTGATGACCAGTGTCCTAGGCAGTTCTCTATAATAACCATTGATGACCAGTGTCCTAGGCTGTTCTCAATAATAACCCATTGATGACCATTGTCCTTTCTCTATAATAACCCATTGATGACCAGTGTCCTAGGCCCATTCTCTATAATAACCCATTAATGACCAGTGTCCTAGGCCATTCTCTTTAATAACCCATTGATGACCACTGTCCTAGGCCATTCTCTATAATAACCCATTAATGACCAGTGTCCTAGGCCATTCTCTATAATAACCCATTGATGACCACAGTCCTAGGCCATTCTCAATAATAACCATTGATGACCAGTGTCCTAGGCCATTCTCTATAATAACCCATTGATGACCAGTGTCCTAGGCCGTTCTCTATAATAACCCATTGATGACCACTGTCCTAGGCCGTTCTCTATAATAACCCATTGATGACCACTGTCCTAGGCCGTTCTCTATAATAACCCATTGATGACCAGTGTCCTAGGCCGTTCTATATAATAACCCATTGATGACCAGTGTCCTAGGTCATTCTCTATAATAACCCATTGATGACCAGTGTCCTAGGCCATTCTCTTTAATAACCCATTGATGACCAGTGTCCTAGGCAGTTCTCTATAATAACCATTGATGACCAGTGTCCTAGGCTGTTCTCAATAATAACCCATTGATGACCATTGTCCTTTCTCTATAATAACCCATTGATGACCAGTGTCCTAGGCCCATTCTCTATAATAACCCATTAATGACCAGTGTCCTAGGCCATTCTCTTTAATAACCCATTGATGACCACTGTCCTAGGCCATTCTCTATAATAACCCATTAATGACCAGTGTCCTAGGCCATTCTCTATAATAACCCATTGATGACCACAGTCCTAGGCCATTCTCAATAATAACCATTGATGACCAGTGTCCTAGGCCATTCTCTATAATAACCCATTGATGACCAGTGTCCTAGGCCGTTCTCTATAATAACCCATTGATGACCACTGTCCTAGGCCGTTCTCTATAATAACCCATTGATGACCACTGTCCTAGGCCGTTCTCTATAATAACCCATTGATGACCAGTGTCCTAGGCCGTTCTATATAATAACCCATTGATGACCAGTGTCCTAGGCCGTTCTCTATATTAACCCATTGATGACCAGTGTCCTAGGCCGTTCTCTATAATAACCCATTGATGACCAGTGTCCGAGGCCGTTCTCTATATTAACCCATTGATGACCAGTGTCCTAGGCCGTTCTCTATATTAACCCATTGATGACCATTGTCCTAGGCCGTTCTCTATAATAACCCATTGATGACCATTGTCCTAGGACGTTCTCTATAATAACCCATTGATGACCAGTGTCCTAGGTCATTCTCTATAATAACCCATTGATGACCGGTGTCCTAGGCCGTTCTCTATAATAACCCATTGATGACCAGTGTCCTAGGCCGTTCTCTATATTAACCCATTGATGACCAGTGTCCTAGGCCGTTCTCAATAATAACCCATTGATGACCATTGTCCTTTCTCTATAATAACCCATTGATGACCAGTGTCCTAGGCCGTTCTCTATAATAACCCATTGATGACCAGTGTCCTAGGCCGTTCTCTATAATAACCCATTGATGACCACTGTCCTTGGCCATTCTCTATAATAACCCATTAATGACCAGTGTCCTAGGCCATTCTCTATAATAACCCATTGATGACCACAGTCCTAGGCCATTCTCTATAATAACCCATTGATGACCACTGTCCTAGGCCATTCTCTATAATAACCCATTAATGACCAGTGTCCTAGGCCATTTTCTTTAATAACCCATTGATGACCACTGGCCTAGGCCATTCTCTATAATAACCCATTGATGACCACAGTCCTAGGCCGTTCTCTATAATAACCCATTGATGACCAGTGTCCTAGGCCGTTCTCTATAATAACCCATTGATGACCAGTGTCCTAGGCCGTTCTCTATAATAACCCATTGATGACCATTGTCCTAGGACGTTCTCTATAATAACCCATTGATGACCAGTGTCCTAGGTCATTCTCTATAATAACCCATTGATGACCAGTGTCCTAGGTCATTCTCTATAATAACCCATTGATGACCAGTGTCCTAGAACATTCTCAATAATAACCATTGATGACCATTGTCCTAGGACGTTCTCTATAATAACCCATTGATGACCAGTGTCCTAGGTCATTCTCTATAATAACCCATTGATGACCAGTGTCCTAGAACATTCTCAATAATAACCATTGATGACCAGTGTCCTAGGCCGTTCTCTATAATAACCCATTGATGACCATTGTCCTAGGCCGTTCTCTATAATAACCCATTGATGACCAGTGTCCTAGGACGTTCTCTATAATAACCCATTGATGACCAGTGTCCTAGGCCGTTCTCTATAATAACCCATTGATGACCAGTGTCCTAGGCCGTTCTCAATGATAACCCATTGATGACCAGTGTCCTAGGCCATTCTCTATAATAACCCATTGATGACCACAGTCCTAGGCCATTCTCAATAATAACCATTGATGACCAGTGTCCTAGGCCATTCTCTATAATAACCCATTGATGACCAGTGTCCTAGGCCATTCTCTTCAATAACCCATTGATGACCACTGTCCTAGGACGTTCCGTATAATAACCCATTGATGACCAGTGTCCTAGGTCATCCTCTATAATAACCCAATAATGACCAGTGTCCTAGGCCGTTCTCTATAATAACCCAATGATGACCAGTGTCCTAGGCCGTTCTCTATATTAACCCGTTGATGACCAGTTTCCTAGACCGTTCTCTATAATAACCCATTGATGACCAGTGTCCTAGGCCATTCTCTATAATAACCCATTGATGACCAGTGTCCTAGGCCATCCTCTATAATAACCCATTGATGACCAGTGTCCTAGGCCGTTCTCTATAATAACCCATTGATGACCAGTGTCCTAGGACGTTCTCTATAATAACCCATTGATGACCAGTGTCCTAGGCCGTTCTCAATAATAACCATTGGTGACCAGTATCCTAGGCCGTTCTCAATAATAACCCATTGATGACCAGTGTCCTAGGCCGTTCTCTATATTAACCCATTGATGACCATTGTCCTTGGACGTTCTCTATAATAACCCATTGATGACCATTGTCCTAGGCCGTCCTCTATAATAACCCATTGATGACCATTGTCCTAGGCCGTTCTCTATAATAACCCATTGATGACCAGTGTCCTAGGTCGTTCTCTATAATAACCCATTGATGACCAGTGTCCTAGGCAGTTCTCTATAATAACCATTGATGACCAGTGTCCTAGGCCATTCTCAATAATAACCCATTGATGACCATTGTCCTTTCTCTATAATAACCCATTGATGACCAGTGTCCTAGGCCCGTTCTCTATAATAACCCATTGATGACCAGTGTCCTAGGCCGTTCTCTATAATAACCCATATATGACCAGTGTCCTACGTTCTCTGTATTAACCCATTGATGACCAGTGTCCTTGGCCGTTCTCTATATTAAGCCATTGATGACCAGTGTCCTAGGCCATTCTCTATAATAACCCATTGATGACCAGTGTCCTAGGCCGTTCTCAATAATAACCCATTGATGACCATTGTCCTTTCTCTATATTAACCCATTGATGACCAGTGTCCTAGGCCGTTCTCAATAATAACCATTGATGACCAGTGTCCTAGGCCGTTCTCAATAATAACCCATTGATGACCATTGTCCTAGGACGTTCTCTATAATAACCCATTGCTGACCAGTGTCCTTGGCCGTTCTCTATATTAACCCATTGATGACCAGTGTCCTAGGCCATTCTCTATAATAACCCATTGATGACCAGTGTCCTAGGCCGTTCTCTATAATAACCCATTGATGACCAGTGTCCTAGGCCGTTCTCAATAATAACCATTGATGAGCAGTATCCTAGGCCGTTCTCAATATTAACCCATTGATGACCATTGTCCTTTCTCTATATTAACCCATTGATGACCAGTGTCCTAGGCCGTTCTCAATAATAACCATTGATGAGCAGTATCCTAGGCCGTTCTCAATAATAACCCATTGATGACCAGTGTCCTAGGTCATTCTCTATAATAAGCCATTAATGACCAGTGTCCTAGGCCATTCTCTTTAATAACCCATTGATGACCACTGGCCTAGGCCATTCTCTATAATAACCCATTGATGACCACAGTCCTAGGCCATTCTCAATAATAACCCATTGATGACCAATGTCCTTTCTCTATAATAACCCATTGATGACCAGTGCCCTAGGCCGTTCTCTATAATAACCCATTGATGACCAGTGTCCTAGGCCGTTCTCTATAATAACCCATTGATGACCACTGTCCTAGGCCATTCTCTATAATAACCCATTAATGACCAGTGTCCTAGGCCATTCTCTATAATAACCCATTGATGACCACAGTCCTAGGCCATTCTCAATAATAACCATTGATGACCAGTGTCCTAGGCCATTCTCTATAATAACCCATTGATGACCAGTGTCCTAGGCCGTTCTCTATAATAACCCATTGATGACCACTGTCCTAGGCCGTTCTCTATAATAACCCATTGATGACCACTGTCCTAGGCCGTTCTCTATAATAACCCATTGATGACCAGTGTCCTAGGCCGTTCTATATAATAACCCATTGATGACCAGTGTCCTAGGCCGTTCTCTATAATAACCCATTGATGACCATTGTCCTAGGCCGTTCTCTATAATAACCCATTGATGACCATTGTCCTAGGACGTTCTCTATAATAACCCATTGATGACCAGTGTCCTAGGCCGTTCTCTATAATAACCCATTGATGACCATTGTCCTAGGACGTTCTCTATAATAACCCATTGCTGACCAGTGTCCTTGGCCGTTCTCTATATTAACCCATTGATGACCAGTGTCCTAGGCCGTTCTCAATAATAACCCATTGATGACCATTGTCCTTTCTCTATAATAACCCATTGATGACCAGTGTCCTAGGCCGTTCTCTATAATAACCCATTGATGACCAGTGTCCTAGGCCGTTCTCTATAATAACCCATTGATGACCACTGTCCTGGCCATTCTCTATAATAACCCATTAATGACCAGTGTCCTAGGCCATTCTCTATAATAACCCATTGATGACCACAGTCCTAGGCCATTCTCTATAATAACCCATTGATGACCACTGTCCTAGGCCATTCTCTATAATAACCCATTAATGACCAGTGTCCTAGGCCATTTTCTTTAATAACCCATTGATGACCAGTGTCCTAGGCCGTTCTCTATAATAACCCATTGATGACCATTGTCCTAGGACGTTCTCTATAATAACCCATTGATGACCAGTGTCCTAGGTCATTCTCTATAATAACCCATTGATGACCAGTGTCCTAGGCCGTTCTCTATAATAACCGATTGATGACCAGTGTCCTAGGCCGTTCTCTATAATAACCCATTGATGACCATTGTCCTAGGACGTTCTCTATAATAACCCATTGATGACCAGTGTCCTAGGTCATTCTCTATAATAACCCATTGATGACCAGTGTCCTAGGCCGTTCTCTGTAATAATCCATTGATGACCAATGTCCTTTCTCTATAATAACCCATTGATGACCAGTGTCCTAGGCCGTTCTCTATAATAACCGATTGATGACCAGTGTCCTAGGCCGTTCTCTATAATAACCCATTGATGACCATTGTCCTAGGACGTTCTCTATAATAACCCATTGATGACCAGTGTCCTAGGTCATTCTCTATAATAACCCATTGATGACCAGTGTCCTAGGCCGTTCTCTGTAATAATCCATTGATGACCAGTGTCCTAGGCCATTCTCTATAATAACCCATTTATGACCAGTGTCCTAGGCCGTTCTCTATATTAACCCATTGATGACCATTGTCCTAGGACGTTCTCTATATTAACCCATTGATGACCAGTGTCCTAGGCCATTCACAGTAATAACCCATTGATGACCAGTGTCCTAGGCCGTTCTCAATAATAACCCATTGATGACCAGTGTCCTAGGCCGTTCTCAATAATAACCCATTGATGACCATTGTCCGTTCTCTATAATAACCCTTTGATGACCAGTGTCCTAGGCCATTCTCTCTAATAACCCATTGATGACCAGTGTCCTAGGCCGTTCTCTATAATAACCGATTGATGACCAGTGTCCTAGGCCGTTCTCTATAATAACCGATTGATGACCATTGTCCTAGGACGTTCTCTATAATAACCCTTTGATGACCAGTGTCCTAGGTCATTCTCTATAATAACCCATTGATGACCAGTGTCCTAGGCCGTTCTCTGTAATAATCCATTGATGACCAGTGTCCTAGGCCGTTCTCTATAATAACCCATTTATGACCAGTGTCCTAGGCCGTTCTCTATATTAACCCATTGATGACCATTGTCCTAGGACGTTCTCTATATTAACCCATTGATGACCAGTGTCCTAGGCCATTCACAGTAATAACCCATTGATGACCAGTGTCCTAGGCCGTTCTCAATAATAACCCATTGATGACCAGTGTCCTAGGCCGTTCTCAATAATAACCCATTGATGACCATTGTCCGTTCTCTATAATAACCCTTTGATGACCAGTGTCCTAGGCCATTCTCTCTAATAACCCATTGATGACCAGTGTCCTAGGCAATTCTCTCTAATAACCCATTGATGACCAGTGTCCTAGGCCGTTCTCAATAATAACCCATTGATGACCAGTGTCCTTTCTCTATAATAACCCATTGATGACCAGTGTCCTAGGCTGTTCTCTATAATAACCCATTGATGACCATTGTCCTAGGTCGTTCTCTATAATAACCCATTGATGACCAGTGTCCTAGGTCATTCTCTATAATAACCCATTGATGACCAGTGTCCTAGGCCGTTCTCAATAATAACCCATTGATGACCATTGTCCTTTCTCTATAATAACCCATTGATGACCAGTGTCCTAGGCCATTCTCTACAATAACCCATTGATGACCAGTGTCCTAGGCCGTTCTCTATAATAACCCATTGATGACCAGTGTCCTAGGACGTTCTCTATAATAACCCATTGATGACCAGTGTCCTAGGCTGTTCTCAATAATAACCATTGATTACCAGTATCCTAGGCCGTTCTCAATAATAACCCATTGATGACCAGTGTCCTAGGCCATTCTCTATAATAACCCATTAATGACCAGTGTCCTAGGCCATTCTCTTTAATAACCCATTGATGACCATTGTCCTAGGACGTTCTCTAAAATAACCCATTGATGACCAGTGGCCTAGGTCATTCTCTATAATAACCCATTGATGACCAGTGTCCTAGGCCGTTCTCTATAATAATCCATTGATGACCAGTGTCCTAGGCCGTTCTCTATAATAACCCATTTATGACCAGTGTCCTAGACCATTCTCTCTAATAACCCATTGATGACCAGTGTCCTAGGCCGTTCTCAATAATAACCATTGATGACCAGTGTCCTAGGCCGTTCTCAATAATAACCCATTGATGACCATTGTCCTTTCTCTATAATAACCCATTGATGACCAGTGTCCTAGGCCGTTCTCTATATTAACCCATTGATTACCATTGTCCAAGGCCATTCTCAATTATAACCCATTGATGACCAGTGTCCTAGGCCATTCTCTATAATAACCCATTGGTGACCAGTGTCCTAGGCCGTTCTCAATAGTAACCCATTGATGACCATTGTCCGTTCTCTATAATAACCCATTGATGACCAGTGTCCTAGGCCATTCTCTATATTAACCCATTGATGACCAGTGTCCTAGCCCGTTCTCTATAATAACCCATTGATGACCAGTGCCCTAGGCCGTTCTCTATAATAACCCATTGATGACCAGTGTCCTAGGCCATTCTCTATAATAAACCATTGATGACCAGTGTCCTAGGCCATTCGCTACTATAAACCATTGATGACCAGTGTCCAAGGCCGTTCTCTATATTAACCCATTGATGACCAGTGTCCTAGGCCGTTGGCTATAATAACCCATTGATGACCATTGTCCTAGGACGTTCTCTATGATAACCCATTGATGACCACTGTCCTAGGCCATTCTCTATAATAACCCATTGATGACCAGTGTCCTAGGCCGTTCTCAATAATAACCATTGATGAGCAGTATCCTAGGCCGTTCTCTATAATAACCCATTGATGACCAGTGTCCTAGGCCATTCTCTATAATAAACCATTGATGACCAGTGTCCTAGGCCATTCGCTACTATAAACCATTGATGACCAGTGTCCAAGGCCGTTCTCTATATTAACCCATTGATGACCAGTGTCCTAGGCCGTTGTCTATAATAACCCATTGATGACCATTGTCCTAGGACGTTCTCTATGATAACCCATTGATGACCACTGTCCTAGGCCATTCCTATAATAACCCATTGATGACCAGTGTCCTAGACCGTTCTCTATAATAACCCATTGATGACCATTGTCCTAGGCCATTCTCTATAATAAACCTTTGATAACCATTGTCCTTTCTCTATAATAACCCATTGATGACCACTGGCCTAGGCCTTTCTCTATAATAACCCATTAATGACCACTGTCCTTTCTCTATAATAACCCATTGATGACCATGGTCCTTTCTCTATAATAACCCATTGATGACCAGTGTCCTAGGACGTTCCCTATAATAACCCATTAAATACCAGTGTCCTAGGCCGTCAATGCAGATAGTTATTTGGTTCAGTGTAGAAGCTGTTTTAAGGCTTGGATGTAGAATCTGTTCAGAGTCCAGTTGGTTCCGCTTGCCATGCGGTATCAGAGAGAACAGGCAATGATTTGGGTGGCTGGAGTCTTTGAAAATGTTTAGGCCCTTCCTCTAACACCGCCTGGTATAGAGATCCTGGATGGCAGAGAGCTTGGCCCCAGTGATGTACTGGGCGATACACACTACCCTCTATAGCGCCTTGCGGTCAGATGCCAAGCAGTTGCCATACCAAGCCGTGATACGGCCAGGCACAGGGCAGTGTGGAGTGCAATAGAGATGGCGTCATCTGTGGATCTGTTAGGGTGGTATGTGAATTGGAGTGGGTCCAGGGTGTCTGGGATGATGGTGTTGATGTGAGCCATGACCAGCCTTTCAAAGCATTTCATGTCTACAGACATAAGTGACATGGGGCGATAGTCGTTTAGACAGGTTACCTTGGCGTTCTTCGGCACAGGGACTGTGGTGTTCTGCTTGCATCATGTAGGTATTACAGACTGGGTCAGGGAGAGGTTGAACATGTCAGTGAAGACATTTGCTAGCTGGCTGATCAGTGCATTCTCTGAGTAATGCATCTTGCCTCCTGACCTTGTGAACGTTAACCTGTTTTTTGGCCTAACATTTGCTACGGAGAGTGAGATCACACAGTCATCCAGAACAGCTGGTGCTCTCATGCATTGTTTGCTTACATGCAAAAACTCAAACAGGAAGTACCAGTGACGTGCTCAATACGGAAGCGGTCCAATGAAGCGGAAGCTAAGCAACAGGACTGTTTCGCGAGTACAGACTGGAATATGTTTCAGGATTGATCCGATAACATTGAGGAGTTTACCACATCAGTCATCGGCTTCATTAATAAGTGCATCGACGACGTCATCCCCACAGTGAACGTACATATACATATCACAAACCAGAAGCCATGAATTACAGGCAAAACAGCTTAAAACAGCTTTTACACTGTTGCACATGTGACATGCTGGTATAAAAAAAATATAGGGTAAAACGGATTTCAGTTTCCCTGCATTAAAATCACCGACCACGATAAGTGCCACCTTGGATGTGCATTTTCTTGTTTGCTTAATGCCCTATACAGCTCGTTGAGTGCGGCCTTATTGCCAATATCAGTTTGTGGTGGTAAATAGACAGCTATGAAAAATATAGATGAAAACTTGCTCGGTAAATAGTATAGTCTGCAGCTTATTTATGAGGTATTCTAACTCACGCAAAAGACTCCCTTAACACCAGCTGTTGTTAACAAAGAGACATACCCCTCCCCCTCTCTCGTTACCCAAGTCTGCTGTCTGATCTTGATGATGCATAGAAAAACCCTCATGCTGTATATCCATGTCCTTATTCAGCCAAGACTCAGAGAAACAGGATATTACAGTTCTTCAGGTCCCGAAGAATAGCGATCACTAACCTCGATTTGGATGAAGATTTCTACTCCAACGATTCGGGCAGCTCTATGGGCCCTAATCCCCTGGACTCAAAAGAGGAAACAGGCGGCAGGCTGGCTAGGTAACCTCCTAACAAATGGACCGCCACCTGTTCTCTTGGTGAATGTGCAGTCACTGGAGAACAAACTGGATGAACACCCTTGATGATAGTCTCGAAGGGTGTTCATCCAGTCTGAAGCCGTTTTCGGTCAAAGGAATTGATGGCAGAGACATTATGTCAAAAAAAAAGTCAAGATCAGCATAAAAAACACACAATAAAACGTTCTGCTATTCACTGCAGCTTCAACATCAGTTCAGTACAGTAGAGCACACTGGAGTAGAGTACATTCTAATGAACTGCATTGTAATGTAGTCTAACGTACTGAACATATTTACTTTACTCAACTGTACTCTACTGTGCTGTACTGTGATATCCAAACTTGGGAAACATAGACATCTATGACTGATTCAGATTTGGTTCTGTCCAGAACAACCAAATGTGGTCTTGTTTGAGGGCAGAGCCCACTACAATAATAGCCAGCGTGTGAAATAAAACCAAAATATTCAAAAGAAGGATATAGTTTTACCTTTTTTATACCTATTCAGAATACATCACCATGAAGAGAAATACATTCATATCCATAAATATGCATTTCTAAATAGTACCAATCGGGGACCCATTACCTACCCGTGGAATTAAACTAATTCTACCTCAGTTCATGGTAGTCGCTCTGCTAATGAATAAAGCAATGTACTGCCTGTTTCATATTGTATGTGTCACTAATTAGGGGCAGCAGGTAGTCTAGTGGTTAGAGCGTTGGACTAATAACCAAAAGGTTGCAAGTTTGAATCAATGAGCTGACAAGGTAAATATCTGTTGTTCTTCCCGTGAACAAGGCAATTAAACCACACTTAACCCACCCTCAAAGCTCATCACTAAGCTAAGGATCCTGGGACTAAACACCTCCCTCTGCAACTGGATCCTGGACTACCTGAGGGTAGGTAGCAACACATCTGCCATGCTGATCCTCAACACTGGAGCTCCCCAGGGGTGCGTGCTCAGTCCCCTCCTGTACTCCCTGTTCACCCACGACTGCATGGCCAGACACGACCCCAACACCATCATTACGTTTGCAGACGACACAACAGTGGTCTGATCACCGACAACGACGAGACAGCCTATAGGGAGGAGGTCAGAGACCTGGCCGGGTGTTGCCAGAATAACAACCTATCCCTCAACGTAACCAAGACTAAGGAGATGATTGTGGACTACAGGAAAAGTAGGACCGAGCACGCTCCCATTCTCATCGATGGGGCTGTAGTGGAGCAGATTGAGAGCTTCAAATTCCTTGGTGTCCACATCAACAACAAACTAGAATGGTCCAAACACACCAAGGCAGTCGTGAAGAGGGCACGACAAAGCCTATTCCACATCAGAAAACTAAAAAGATTTGGCATGGGTCCTGAGATCCTCAAAGGTTCTACAGCTGCAACATCGAGAGCATCCGGTTGCATCACTGCCTGGTACGGCAACTGCTCGGCCTCCGAACGCAAGGCACTACAGAAGGTAGTGCTTACGGCCCAGCCAAACACTGGGGCTAAGCTGCCTGCCATCCAGGACCTCTACACCAGGCGGTGTCAGAGGAAGGCCCTAAAAACTGTCAAAGACCCCAGCCACCCCAGTCATAGACTGTTCTCTCTACTACCGCATGGCAAGCGGTACCGGAGTGCCAAGTCTAGGACAAAAAGGCTTCTCAACAGTTTTTACCCCCAAGCCATAAGACTCCTGAACAGGTAATCAAATGGCTACCCGGACTATTTGCATTTTGTGCCACCCAACCCCTCTTTTACGCTGCTGCTACTCTCTGCTTATCATACATGCATAGTCACTTTAACTATACATTCATGTACATATGTACATACTACCTCAATTGGCCCAACCAACCGGTGCTCCTGCACATTGGCTAACTGGGCTATCTGCATTGTGTCCCAGCCACCACCCGCCAACCCCTCTTTACGCTACTGCTACTCTCTGTTCATCATATATGCACAGTTTATATATATATATATGCACACTTTAACCATATGTACATACTACCTCAATCAGCCTGACTAACCGGTGTCTGTATATAGCCTCTCTACTGTATATAGCCTCTCTACTGTATATAGCCTCTCTACTGTATATAGCCTCTCTACTGTATATAGTGTCTCTACTGTATATAGCCTCTCTACTGTATATAGATTCTACTGTATAAAGCCTCTCTACTGTATAAAGCCTCTCTACTGTTATAGCCTCTCTACTGTATATAGCCTCTCTACTGTTATAGCCTTGCTCCTGTATATAACCTCTCTACAGTATATGGCCTCTACTGTATATAGCCTCGCTACTGTATATAGCTTCTCTACTGTATATAGCCTCTCTACTGTATATAGACTCGCTACTGTATATAGCCTCTACTGTATAAAGCCTCTCTACTGTATATAGCCTCTCTACTGTATAGCCTCTCTACTGTATATAGCCTCTACTGTATATAGCCTCGCTACTGTATATATCCTCTCTCCTGTATATAGCCTCTCTACTGTATATAGCCTCTCTACTGTATATAACCTCTCTACTGAATATAGCTTCTCTACTGTATATAGCTTCTCTACTGTATATAGCCTCTCTACTGTATAAAGCCTCTCTACTGAATATAGCTTCTCTACTGTATATAGCCTCGCTACTGTATATAGCTTCTCTACTGTATATAGCCTCTCTACTGTATATAGCCTCTCTACTGTATAAAGCCTCTCTACTGTTATAGCCTCGCTACTGTATATAGCCTCTCTACTGTATATAGCCTCTCTACTGTATAAAGCCTCTCTACTGTATATAACCTCTCTACTGTATATAACCTCTCTGCTGTATATAGCCTCTCTACTGTATAGCCTCTCTACTGTATATAGCCTCTACTGTATATAGCCTCTCTACTGTATATAGCCTCTCTACTGTATAAAGCCTCTCTATATGAAGCCTCTCTACTGTATATATCCTCTCTACTGTATATAGCCTCTCTACTGTATATAGCCTCTCTACTGTATATAGCCTCTCTACTGTATATAGCCTCTCTACTGTATATAGCCTCTCTACTGTATAAAGCCTCTCTACTGTATATAACCTCTCTACTGTATATAACCTCTCTGCTGTATATAGCCTCTCTACTGTATAGCCTCTCTACTGTATATAGCCTCTACTGTATAAAGCCTCTCTACTGTATGTAGCCTCTACTGTATATAGCCTCTCTACTGTATATAGCCTCTCTACTGTATAAAGCCTCTCTACTGTATATAGCCTCTCTACTGTATATAGCCCATCTACTGTATATAGCCTCTCTACTGTATGTAGCCTCTCTACTGTATATAGCCTCTCTACTGTATATAGCCTCTCTACTGTATATAGCCTCTCTACTGTATAAAGCCTCTCTACTGTATATAACCTCTCTACTGTATATAACCTCTCTGCTGTATAAAGCCTCTCTACTGTATAAAGCCTCTACTGTATATAGCCTCTCTACTGTATATAGCCTCTCTACTGTATATAGCCTCTCTACTGTATATAGCCTCTCTACTGTATATAGCCTCTCTACTGTATAAAGCCTCTCTACTGTATATAACCTCTCTACTGTATATAACCTCTCTGTATAAAGCCTCTCTACTGTATGTAGCCTCTCTACTGTATATAGCCTCTCTACTGTATATAGCCTCTCTACTGTATAAAGCCTCTCTACTGTATATAACCTCTCTACTGTATATAACCTCTCTGCTGTATAAAGCCTCTCTACTGTATATAACCTCTCTACTGTATATAACCTCTCTACTGTTTAAAGCCTCTACTGTATAAAGCCTCTCTACTGTATGTAGCCTCTCTACTGTATATAGCCTCACTACTGTTTTTCACTGTCTTTTTACTGTTGTTTTATTTCTTTACTTACCTATTGTTCACCTAATACCTTTTTTGCACTATTGGTTAGAGCCTGTAAGTAAGCATTTCACTGTAAATTCTACACCTGTTGTATTCGGCGCACGAGACTAATAAACTTTGATTTGATTTGTTCCTTGGCCATCATTGGAAATAAGAATTTGTTCTTTAACTGACTTGCCTAGTTAAGAATATAGGTCTCTAATACAGGTCACTTATATAGGTCAATAACATTCTGTCCCATTCTATAACATTGACTAGGATTATACAGCAGTTCACAATAGGTATTCTGATATTCATTTACTGTAGGTGCGTCATTTCGTGTGTGTTTGTATTCGTGTGTGTGTGTGTGTGTGTGTATGTGTGTGTGTGTGTGTGTGTGTGTTAATGTACTGCATTTGCATATGGCACCCACTGCAGCCCTGAAACTACTTGGCTAAACAGGATGAGTGAAGTTGCATTATGCTGAACTTTTCTGTGTTGTGATATCGTGAGGCGGAGTGGTGAAAGAGGGTTTCCCCATCAGCCATGGAGGGGAAAGAACACAGGTATTTCTGGGACACATCATTTAAAAGCACCTTACTTCAAGGACAAACTCAGACGGTAGACATTCTTCAGATTCCAGCCGCAGCCAGTAAACACTGTGGAGGGTATTCAATCTACTGTGAGGTCTTTTACTGCTCTCCTCTCGCTTTCTACACAACACTGGACCAATCGCTATCTCCCTCCCTCCTTCCTTCCTTCCTTCCTTCCTTCCTTCCTTCCTTCCTTCCTTCCTTCCTTCCTTCCTTCCTTCCTTCCTTCCTTCCTTCCTTCCTTCCTTCCTTCCCTCCTTCCTTCCTTCCTTCCTTCCCTTCCTTCCTTCCTTCCTTCCTTCCTTCCTTCCTTCCTTCCCTCCTTCCTTCCTTCCTTCCTTCCTTCCTTCCTTCCCCCCTCCTTCCTTCCTTCCTTCCTTCCCTCCTTCCTTCCTTCCTTCCTTCCGTCCATCCTTCCCCCCTCCTTCCTTCCTTACATCCATCCCTCCCTCCTGCCTTCTTTCTTTTGCAGTATGAGAGAGAGGAGAAGGGAGGTACAGTATGAGAGAGAGGGAAGGGAGGTGCAGTATGAGAGAGAGGGTGAGAGAGAGGGAAAGGGAGTTGCAGTATGAGGGAGAGGGAGTTGCAGTATGAGAGAGAGGGTGAGAGAGAGGGAAAGGGAGTTGCAGTATGAGGGAGAGGGAGGTGCAGTATGAGAGAGAGGGGAAGGGAGATGCAGTATGAGAGAGAGGGAAAGGGAGTTGTAGTATGAGAGAGAGGGGAAGGGATGTGCAGTATGAGAGAGAGGGGAAGGGAGGTGCAGTATGAGAGAGAGGAAAAGGGAGTTGCAGTATGAGAGAGAGGGAAAGGGAGGTGCAGTATGAGAGAGGGGAAGGGAGGTGCAGCATGAGAGAGAGGGGACGGGAGTTGCATTATGAGAGAGAGGGAAAGTGAGTTGCAGTATGAGAGAGAGGGAAAGGGAGTTGCAGCATGAGAGAGAGGGAAAGGGAGTTGCATTATGAGAGAGAGGGGAAGGGAGGTGCAGTATGAGAGAGAGGGAAAGTGAGTTGCAGTATGAGAGAGAGGGGAAGGGAGGTACAGTATGAGAGAGAGGGAAAGTGAGTTGCAGTATGAGAGAGAGGGGAAGGGAGTTGCAGTATGAGAGAGAGGGAAAGTGAGTTGCAGTATGAGAGAGAGGGGAAGGGAGTTGCAGTATGAGAGAGAGGGAAAGGGAGGTGCAGTATGAGAGAGAGGGTAAGGGAGGTGCAGTGTGAGTGAGAGGGGAAGGGATGTGCAGTATGAGAGAGAGGGGAAGGGAGTTGTAGTATGAGAGAGAGGGGAAGGGAGTTGCAGTATGAGAGAGAGGGGAAGGGAGGTGCAGTATGAGAGAGAGGGGAAGGAAGGTGCAGTATGAGAGAGAGGGGAAGGGAGGTGCAGTATGAGAGAGTGGGGAAGGGAGGTGCAGTATGAGAGAGAGGGAAAGGTAGGTGCAGTATGAGAGAGGGGGAAGGGAGGTGCAGTATGAGAGAGAGGGGAAGGGAGTTGCAGTATGAGAGAGAGGGGAAGGGAGTTGCAGTATGAGAGAGAGGGGAAGGGAGTTGCAGTATGAGAGAGAGGGGAAGGAAGGTGCAGTATGAGAGAGAGGGGAAGGGAGGTGCAGTATGAGAGAGAGGGGAAGGGAAAAAAACATGATTGGGCTTCAAGCAGAAAGGAGCTGTCTTTGAGGGGGGGCCCTTAAGCTCATTGCCCCTTCATTGTGTTCAAGTTTAGGGAGTAGAAAAAAACAAAATGATTTTGCATTCAAGTACAGTCTTTACATGCCCCTTAAGTGTGACAAATACTCTGCATACCTCCCGTACTTATCTACCCATGGGTTTAATGGCAGGGCGGAAGGTTGTAGGGAAATGGGCTTTACCTGAGTCGTTTCAAAATGTCCACCGGGCAGGCAAGAACGTTGCTAAATCACGGAGGGCTTAGCGGCTTAACACGGAAAGCCCTCGCTATAGTACCTCACTTCTGTAGGTCACAAGCCCCACTGGCAGAAAATTACCCCCCTGCGAGTGTATTTGCCTGCTGCTGCTGCTGAGTGAATTCCTGTGGTTTTAACTGGAGGCTGTATCTCAGTCTGTACCGCTGAAAAATGTCCTATTGAGCCGACCTCTGCAGCGTTTACCATGAATGCAGTTTCCTCTAACGCCGGAACAGTGCCTTTAACTTTAAATCACGCTGCAATGCTGAATTCCCCTGATACGGATTGAATAGAAGCCTTAATAAGGCTCATTCTTGCACTTTCCTTCACGTCATGCAGCCACACCTCCACTCGTGGATTTCTCTAATGAAAGAAGTGAAAAATTGAACTGAGGGAGTTCACATGTGAAATATGTCTGTGGGGTGGTATTTGTTTTACTAAGCGTTGGCATGGTAGCCCCGTATTTTTTACGAGGTCTCTCTGTTTAGGACTGCCAAGCTGTTAGCATCCCTGTGTAGCCTGGTCTCAAAGACTAGACGTAACATCAATATGGTATGTTGCATTTGGTGTGGGTACAATAGACAGATGGCCGGGGTGAATGGGTGGGCGTGTAACACAAAGGTCTAGCAACTCAACACCTTGCGAGTTCGCAACCTTTATGATCGAATTTCAACACAGACAACTTTAGGATTTAAGCAACTTTTCAACTACTTACTACTTTTTTAGCTACTTTACAACTACTTAGCATGATAGCTAACCCTTCCCCTAACCTTAACCCTTTCACCTAACCCTAACTCCTAGCCTAGCTAACTTTAGCAAGCTAGCTAATGTTAACCACCTAGCTAATGTTAGCCACCTAGCTAGAATTCATAACATATCATAGGTTTTGCAAATTCGTAACATATTGTATGATTTGAAAATTCATTAAATATTGTACATTTTGTAAATTTGTAACATATAACATCAATTTTAATTCGTTACATATCATATGAAATGGGTGATGGACCTTCACAAATGACAAATTAATACATATCATACGAAATGTAACATATCATACTAAATGGAGTGTCCCCGGATTTACGTACATAATAATACAAAATGCTCTGAGACCAGTTTGTGCTGTGACTCAGCTCATTGCTTCTAGGCATGGAGAGATGGAGCTCACAACTCCACTATGGTTTTTATGAGGAGCGCGCTAAACCCGCATATTGTCCTCCTGGGAACGTGCTGACCATGCCACATTTTTAAGCATATGTGTGTGTCTGAGACTGCATGATAACATTTTTTGTTTTTTGATGCAAGGATGGATGCCTGTTTAATGATATCTGGAGCTGTTCAGTATCAAAGGGAAAATCCACTCAAAATTCTTGTTGAAACAGTCCCAAAAATTCAGCAATCAAGTTTTCAAGATATTGGACTTTCAAGAAGCAATGTGTCACCAGCCACATCCTCCCTTTAGAGTTTATGTTGTGACTTTGGAAGGTCGAACAGAGAAGAAACTGTTAATTAATAGTTAGAATTTAAGTCATTATATAAAGGTTTGTAAAGCCATACTGTATATAGCAGTCATGTAACGCCAAACTGTCACATTTACAATAAAAAAAACATCTGTAGGCAGGGATAGAAATTAAGCTAGCCAGCTAGCACTTTTCAGACCGGGCTAGTAGAAAAGGTGCTAGTGCCCAAAATCCTAGAATTCCATCCCTCTCTGTAGGTATTTTATTAATCCGATTTGTAACACTCAAAGGTCTAATACCATATGATGGTTGGTAAAATACAGCTGGAAGATAGTGGATATGAATAAAGTTATTTCATTTAGAGTATTTCATTGAAGAACTGAACTATTTTTCCCTGACCTCAGAAGCTGTGTTGTATGACTTCCAGAAACTAATACAGTCCAAGGGGTCAATATCAAACGATCAAAAGTCCCAAAACAAGAAATACCAGAGGAAGAGGATGACATCGAGCCTCTTATAAAATCCCTCTGAACAGATGCTGCACATGTGCTCTGGTCTCTAATTTCTCAATAAGTTCTCTTACCATCGTCCAACCCATTGAAGGTAGTACTGCTGCGTACCACAGCCACGCCAAGAGATGAAATAAAGATACACATTCAAGATGTTGGCTTTAAATGGTGGAAGCTGTTAAGACCATAGAGCCTGCGGCTCTGGAATATTTATTTGAGAAATGTATAAGCAGATGACAGTTGGTACACTGGGATAGATGCTACTTAGATGTACTTTTATGAAGTATTGCTAAATGGGACTCGTAGACACTACTGAAATTTGAGATTTGATTTTCTATTTGGCTTCCCAGCCCACAATGTCTTTAGGTTTACAGTCTCAGCACCAGGGATAAGGATTCTAGAAGGATAATGATTCTAGAAGGATAAGGATTCTAGAAGGATAATGATTCTAGAAGGATAAGACTCTAAAAGAATAAAGATTGTAGATGGATAATGATTCTGTCATGCCCTAGCCATGGAGACACTTTTATTCTCTATGTTGGTTAGGCCAGGGTGTGACTAGGGTGGGCATTCTAGTTTCTTTGTTTCTATGTTTTGGTTCTCAATCAGTTCTCAATCAGGGACAGCTGTCTATCGTTGTCTCTGATTGGGAATCATACTTAGGCAGCCTTTTTTTCCTTTTGTATTTGTGGGTAGTTGTCTTTGTTAGTGGCATTATAGTAAGCTTCACGGTCATTTCCTTGTTTTGTTGGTGACATTTCTAAATAAAAAGAAATGTACGCTCACCATACTGCACCTTGGTCCGGTCATTTCCACCCTGACGACAATCGTGACAGATTCTGTATTCCCATGGATAAACATAAACAAATGTGGAGAAAATGAGAGTGAATCTAAAGCTATTAGATAAAATCCACTACAGGCTACCAGCATCGTGTTCAGAAATGTAAGCTTCAGTGTCATCATCAGTGAAATAATCACACCTATAGATGCCGTTAAGAATACCTACTTTTTGCAATATTTGAAAATTCATTCATTTTTACATCAACATCCCCATCAGATTCAAATGGGTAAACTGATGACTTAAGACTGTTCATAATTATAACGTATCCCAACAGAGCTTAGTTTTCCTCTGTTCAGTGTCAACATGCATTCCTCTGACGTTACAGTGATGGTTTATCAATGGAGAAGGCTTCTTCTAGCCCCAAACCAAAACAACAAAGAGTGTTCAGCAGATGGATGAGAGCCGACGACTAGATGGGGCTCCTATCTGATCATTTCTGCGGGTTGTATCGAGACCAGAGAAACACCTGGATGTGTGGGGTTGTTTTTCCTCTCTCCTCTCTTCCAGAGCTGTGGAGATGAAAGGGGGATGCGAAGGAGGAATGAAAGAAGGTTGAAAGAAGGTTGAAAGAGAGGTATTTAGGTAGTGTGAGCAAGAGTCATGGTCCGTGAGCAAACAATATTGTTTGCTTTTTTCTCCTTCACAGAGAAGACATCATTACTGCCAAGCTCGGAATGTGAAGTAGCTTGTGTCCAACGTTTTACCAATGACTGCATTACTGTATCACATTGACCCTCTCTTGGCCCGAGCTGAGTCAATAGACTAATTGAGGTCCAGGCACAGAGACCCAGCAGACCACAATCAATGCGGATGTAAAGAGTAGAATGAAGTCATTTTGTTGATAATGGAGGAGGCTGTATATAGTTTATATGTTGGATGAGCAGGAAGTTGGCTACTAAACTGTAGGCGTGTCTCTATATTAGTGCCTTGTGTCTTAGATGAGCAGGAAGTTGGCTACTAAACTGTAGGCGTGTCTCTATATTAGTGCCTTGTGTCTTACATGGGCAGGAAGTTAGCTACTAAACTGCTGACATGTCTCTTGATTAGTAACTCTTGTGTCTTGGATGAGCAGGAATTTAGCTACTAAACTACAGCTGCTCCTACTGTATTTAATGGTGCCTCATGTTAATAAGCGAATCTGCATCAACATCCCCAGAAAAGACTTACACAAGCATAATTCTCATGACAAATGCCAAACATAGTACTATTTGGGAAAACAAGGCTATGACATGTTTTGTAATCTAGCCTCGTATTTTATCGCTACAAGGTCACGCTATCCCAGCTAAGGTTTTCCCCAGCTAGATTATGTTTTTATTTTTTTTATTTTCATCTCCATGGAGAGACCGAAATTACACAGATTAAAACAATGCAAACAATATTAACAGGGCAACATTTCAACCTTCAGCGAATCCAAATGCATCATCATAGTGCCCTGGTATGTCAAGAGTTTAACTGTGTCTCTATCACTTTATTATGGGGTGGCAGGGTAGCCTAGTGGTTAGAGCGTTGGACTAGTAACCGCAAGGTTGCGAGTTCAAAACCCCGAGCTGACAAGGTACAAATCTGTCGTTCTGCCCCTGAACAGGCAGGTAACCCACTGTTCCTAGGCCGTCGTTGAAAATAAGAATTTTTTCTTAACTGACTTGCCTGGTTAAATAAAAAAAATTAACCCATTGTTCCAGTCCAAGTTAAAAGTCAATCATATTCTTTTGTTTCTGCTGGCTCTGAAATTACAATTTAAAGCATGAATTTCGAAGAAAGGGATTGAAATTCCTTCCTAATAAAACAAACAAATTTGAAGAATGTACGACAGAGAATAACTGAGTTAGTTTATACTTGTGGTCCAATGGCCAGGGAAACAATGTTAAAGTCACCCATGATAATAAACATGGCTGGTTTTTATTTCCATGTTTTCATGATATGTTCTTGTTTGTTGGATTTTAGATTTGTCATACATCAAATTTAGAAGTCTATGAAGTCAATATTGCTGTGATTGTTATTGATACAATTTCCCTGTGCTTGCATTGGTTAATATAAAAAATATTTCCGTCATGTTTTCAATCTTTATACAGGCAAACAATTTTGTGTGATTAATTTCACATTTCAAACATCACTGATTTCAGAGAAATGGCTTCAAACCTACCAGGCAGGGTGTCCTTGGGTGCTCTTGTGTAAGCTATTTTAAGGGTCCATAATACTGAGAAAAAAAAGGTCTTAGCTCAGACTTTTGATTCACTGACATTAATTCACACGCTAAGGAGCGTTTGCATGTCCTTGGGTGCTCTTTTGTAGCTATTTTAAGGGCCATCTTTTGAAGGGTCAACAATAAAATATCCATAATACTGAAAACAAACTACCACAAAATATCTCCTTTCAGTTCAACAAACCCTGTGTCACACTGCTGGATCAAAGGGGGAGAGTTATTTGACTGCTATTGTGCCATAAATCCTGTTGATACCCACACAAACATGACCCTGTGCCTCCAGCTGAGGCTGTAAAACCTCCTTTTAGACAGTAAGTCTGAGTCCAAAATGGCACCATATTCCCTTTATAGTGCACTAATTTAGTGTAGTGCACTATAAAGGGAATAGGGTGACATTTGGGATGCAATTTGAGACATTTCCATCCCGGATTCTGCTAGCTGCTGTTGAGCCAAGGCCTGGCTCCCATAAAGAGTGATTATTTTGCATCCATCTCCCAAAGATCAATGAGGAGAAAAGGTTCAATTTGATTGGCCGCAAAGAGTGAGTGTCTTACGAAAATAATGTTGTTTTTCTCCAGTTGTCACGGCAACAGTCACTCAGTAATTCTTTTTTTAAACAGACAAGTTATGCAACCCTGGACGTTTAGAAGTTCAGCCTGTTGAGTTTCATGCCAAGTTCTGAGGGACTTTCAGGAAGTTAAAAAAAAAGGAGATTACTGTAGCATTTGAACTGTCCAGAATAAGATTTAACTGAAGTCACAGTGTGGCTGTAAAGACAAAGCCTTGTATCAAACGTGTGATGAAGTGACGGTAACACACTCAAGAAAACATACATCACTAATTTGCATGGTATAAATGACATTATAAACTGTGTGGTTTGCACCCTGAATGCTGATTGGCTGACAGCTGTGGTATATCAGATTGTATACCACGGGTATGACAAAACATTTAGCGTTTACTGCTCTAATTACGTTAGCATCCAGTTTATAATAGCAATAATGCACCTCAGGGGTTTGTGATATATGGCCAATGTACCACAACTAGGGGCTGTATCCAGGCACTCCGCGTTGCGTCGCGAGTAAGAACAGCCCTTAGCCGTGGTTTACAGGGCCTTGCAAAAGTATTCATCCCGCTTGGCGTTTTTCCTATTTTGTTGCATTACAACCTGTAATTTAAATTGATTTCATGTAATGGACATACACAAAATAGTCCAAATTAAAAAATTACTTGTTTTAAAAAATGGAAAATGGAAAAGTGGTGCATATGCATTCACCCCCTTTGCTATGAAGCCCCTAAATAAGATCTGGTGCAATCAATTACCTTCAGAAGTCTTTGAGGCTCTATGTAGCGTCTTTGAGGCTCTATGTAGTGTCTAATGTTGGGCTTGATTCAACAACAATATACTGTACCACAGCTAAGTGTTGTATCCAGGCACTCCGTGTTGCGTCATGGATAAGAACAGCCTTTAGCTGTGGTATATTGGTCATATTGGGGTTAATGTAATAGTCCGGTGGCCATTTGATTAATTGTTCAGCAGTCTTATGGCTTGAGGGTAGAAGCTGTTAAGGAGCCTTTTGGTCCTAGACTTGGCACTCCGGTACCGCTTGCCGTGAGGTAGCAGTGAAAACAGTCTATGATTTGAGTGGCTGGAGTCTCTGACAATTTTATGGGCTTTCCCTCTGACGCCTATTATATAGGTCCTGGATTGGAGGAAGCTTGGCCCCAGTGTTGTACTGGGCCGTACGCACTACCCTCTGTAGCGCCTTATGGTCGGATGCTGAGCAGTTGCCATACCAGGCGGTGATGCAACCGGTCAGGATGCTCTCGATGGTGCAGCTGTAGAACTTTTTGAGGATCTGGGGACCCATGCCAAATCTTGAGAGGGAAAAGGTTTTGTCGTGCCCTCTTCACGACTGTCTTGGTGTGTTTGGACCATGATAGATCGTTGGTGATGTGGACACCAAGGAACTTGAAACTCTCGACCCGCTCCACTGCAGCCCCGTTGATGTTAATGGGGGCCTGTTCGGCCAGCCTTTTCCTGTAGTCCACGATCGGCGCCTTTGTCTTGCTCACATTGAGGGAGATGTTGTTGTCCTGGCACCACACTGCGAGTTCTCTGACCTCCTCCATATAGGATGTCTCATCGTTCTAGGTGATCAGGCCTACCACTGTTGTGTCGTCAGCAAACTTAATGATGGTGTTGGAGTCATGTTTGGCCACACAGTTGTGGGTGAACAGGGAGTACAGGAGGGGACTAAGTACACACCCCTGGGGAGCTCCAGTGTTGAGGATCAGCATATCAAACGTGTTGTTGCCTACCCTTACCACCTGGGAGGCAGCCCGTTAGGAAGTCCAGGATCCAGTTGCAGAGGGAGGTGTTTAGTCCCAGGGTCCTTAGCATAGTGATGAGCTTTGTGGGTACTATGGTGTTGAACTCTGAGCTGTAGTCAATAAACAGCATTCTCACATAGGTGTTCCTCCTGTCCAGGTGGGAAAGGGCAGTGTGGAGTGAGATTGCGTCATCTGTGGATCTGTTGGGTTGTTATACGAATTGGAGTGGGTCTAGGGTATCTGGGGGGATGCTGTTGATGTGAGCCATGATAAGCCTTTCAAAGCACTTCATGTCTATAGACGTGAGTGCTACGGGGCGGTAATCATTTAGGCAGGTTACCTTCGCTTCCTTGGGCACGGGGACTATGGTGGTCTGCTTGAAACATGCAGGTATTAGAGAGGTTGAAAATGTCAGTGGAGACACTTAACAGTTGGTCCGCGCATGCTTTGAGTACACGTCCTGGTAATCCATTTGGCCCCATGGCTTTGTGAATGTTGACCTGTTTAAAGGTCTTGCTCACTTTGGCTACCGAAAGCTTTATTACACAGTCATCCAGAACAGCTGGTGCTCTCGTGCATGATTCAGTGTTGCTTGCCTAGAAGCGAACATAAAAGGCATTTAGCTCATCTGGTAGGCTTGTGTCACTGGGCAGCTCGCATCTGGTTTTCCCTTTGTAGTCCGTAATAGTTTTCAAGCCCTGCCACATTCGACGAGCGTCAGAGCCGGTGTAGTAGGATTAAATCTTAATCCTGTATTGACGCTTTGCTTGTTTGATGGTTCATCTGAGGACATAGCAGGATTTCTTATAGGCGTCCGGATTAGTGTCCCGCTCCTTGAAAGTGGCAGCTCTAGTCTATAGCCCGATGCGGATGTTGCCTGTAATCCATGGCTTCTGGTTGGGATATGTACGTACGGTCACTGTGGGATAACCTCGTTTAATGCACTTATTGATGAAGCCGATGACTGAGATGGTATACTCCTCAATGCCATTGGATGAATCCCCGGAACATATTCCAGTCTGTGTTAACAAAACAGTCCTGTACTGTAAATAGACGGCTATGAATAATATAGATGAGAACTCTCTCATCCCCACCTACATCAAAAATACGTTACCACACATCCCCCTCCATCCAGTACAAGTTACCACACCCCCTACATCAAGTACAAGTTACCACACATCCCCCTCCATCAAGCACAAGTTACCACACATCCCCCTACATCAAGTACAAGTTACCACACATCCCACTACATCAAGTACAAGTTACCACACACCCCCTACATCAAGTACAAGTTACCACACATTCCCCCTCCATCAAGCACAAGTTACCACACATCCCCTCCATCAAGCACCACACATCCCCTACATCAAGCACAAGTTACCACACATCCCCCTCCATCAAGCACAAGTTACCACACATCCCCCTACATCAAGTACAAGATACCACACATCCCCTACATCAAGTACAAGTTACCAGACATGCCCCTCCATCAAGCACCACACATCCCCCTCCATCAAGTACAAGTTACCACACACCCCCTACATCAAGTACAAGTTACCACACATTCCCCCTCCATCAAGCACAAGTTACCACACATCCCCCCATCAAGTACAAGTTACCAGACATGCCCCTCCATCAAGCACCACACATCCCCCTCCATCAAGTACAAGTTACCACACATCCCCCTCCATCAAGTACAAGTTACCAGACATCCTCCCTACATCAAGTACAAGTTACCAGACATGCCCCTCCATCAAGCACCACACATCCCCCTCCATCAAGTACAAGTTACCACACATCCCCCCTCCATCAAGTACAAGTTACCAGACATCCTCCCTCCATCAAGTACAAGTTACCAGACATCCCCCCTACATCAAGTACAAGTTACCACACACCCCACTATATCACTACGTCAAGAACTGGCTCTCAGGGCGACTATTTTACCCGGGGTAAGTTCTCCGCATCCCAAATGGCACGCTATTTCCGTTATAGGGGACTACGTTTGACCAGGGTCCATAAGACTCTGGTCAAAAGTAGTGCACTACATAGGGAATAGGGTCCATAAGACTCTGGTAAAAAGTAGTGCACTACATAGGGAATAGGGTCCATAAGACTCTGGTAAAAAGTAGTGCACTACATAGGGAATGGGGTGCCATTTGGGACGCATATCTTATCTAAAAGTAACCCTTGTGTTTTCCCCTAGGAAGTGAGTCAGGGGAATTATCTAAACTACCAATGGCTGTACAGCCACAGAAAGATAGTGTTTTGACAGTGTGTGCTCTCCTATCGTGCAGGCTGCAGATAGGATACCAGAGGACAGAGCAGTCCAGGGTTGGCTAGCTGCCATGACACGCCGTAGCCACGACAAACAGGCCATTGGAGGAAAGTTGGTCTTGGCTCTGGGTTTGTCTCAGTGAGGCAGTGTCAATATCTTCAAAGAGAATAGATAGATATGCTTGGCAGTCGTTCTTGTATACCCTTCACAGTGGATTCTTGAAAAGTACCAGAAGTAAGGTCTCAAAAGCAATCATTATTCCCCGTTGTAATCACTTGTATCCCCCTCTTTGAATCCCAACTCCTCGGCCTCTGTGTTTCTCATGTCTCGCTCTAGTCTACGTTACACAATGACTAACTGGAGAAACATCTTCAATGACCGATGCCACAATATCTGCTACCCTTCCCACGGGAAGTCTACTGTAGTAGCCTACAACATCACTGAATGGTAGTTACACATTGGAACCGGTCCAAGTTCTGCCGGGTTCCGCTGCTCTCCTGACAGTTGGGGTCATAAATACAGGCTGTGGCAGAAACCCCCAGTCGGTATTAGACAGAACGTCGCGTCCCCAGATGCCTGTGGGGAAAAACAACCTGTGGTTACCTAGGTTATCCCATTGGCTGACTGCAAAAAAACGTCCCTTTTTTTTCCCAAACACAATTTTCTTGTTGTCAGCTTGTTTTAGTCGATTACAAATTAACATTTATTAACCTCTACGGGATCAGTGCCTCCCCCCATGAGTTGGTTGAGCTAACGTGCGCTAATGTGATTAGCATGAAGTTGTGAGTAACAAGAACAGTTCCCAGGACATAGACATGTCTTATATGGTCAGAAAGCTTACATATTTGTTAATCTAACTGCACTGTCCAATTTACAGTAGCTATTACAGTGAAAAAATGCCATGCTATTGTTTGAGGAGAGTGCACAACAACAACAAAAACTTTTATCATGGCAACTGGTTTGGTACATTCACATCTGAACGGTAAATAATGTACTTACATTCAGTAATCTTGCTCTGATTTGTCATCCTGAGGGTTCCAGAGATAAAATCTAGCATAGTTTTGTTTGATAAAATACATTTTTATATTAAAATGTAGGAACTGGGTTCTACAGTTTGACCCCCTGCTGTGTCTGGCCCCCAAGACACAGCAGATAAAATGTATCGGTGCTCATCGACCATTGGACATAAACATTACACAACAATTTGGAGATTGCAAATTCAACAATGTAAGGAATCGGTAACAGTGGCTAACTGCAAGCATTGCAACTGGGAAAATCCGTTTCGAACGGTCATTCAATTTGGGATTGTAAATCCGGCATCTTTCTCTTTGATTACAAAATTTGCTAACAAAGGCCCACCGCGCCACTTTCCTGTTCCAATACAGTCAAATGTCTTATGCTGCTTCATAAATTACATTCGTGGGCACCGTTTGTCACCGTTAATAGTGCAATTAATGTATGTTTAGTGTTGTGGATTTTCTGGCATGCATCTAAAAAAAAAAATGTTTCGTTTTCCCCACCCAGATTTACATGCTAAAATCGCCACTGCTTACCTGTGATGAAATGTTTTCCAGACACATACACATACAGCTTGGACACTGGGTCCCCACATTTCCCACTCTGCCACGCTGAGTAGCCTGAAGCCACATTGCTCTTCTCGCTCTATGTCCCTACGTGGGAGCATTGGGTACTGAACAACACAGCAGCTTTTCGGCATGTTTAGTTATTTCTGTGTAGCAAAATATCGATGAGGAAGTTGTCTCTTTTCCAATTTGTGTCAATGGGATATAAAAAAATAAGTTCACCAATTTGTTGCCGAGGTCCTTGTTATGACGTGAATATCGACTCGGAGTATAGAGTGAAGTAATAATGTCCTTTGTGAGGAAGTTATTGCAGCCATAAAACGGCCTCCTCATCATTTAGGATCTGTGCTCCTCATCATTTAGGACCTGTGCTCCTCATCATTTAGGACCTGTGCTCCTCATCATTTAGGACCTGTGCTCCTCATCGTTTAGGACCTGTGCTCCTGGTCATTTAGGACCTGTGCTCATCATCATTTACGACCTGTGCCCCTCATCATTTAGGACCTGTTCTCCATCATTTAGGACCTGTGATCCCCATAATTTAGGACCTGTGCTCCTGGTCATTTAGGACCTGTGCATTTCCTGGTCATTTAGGACCTGTGCTCCTCATCATTTAGGACCTGTGCTCCTCATCATTTAGGACCTGTGCTCCTCATCATTTAGGACCTGTGCTCCCCATCATTTAGGACCTGTGCTCCTCATCATTTAGGACCTGTGCTCCTCATCATTTAGGACCTGTGCTCCTCATCATTTAGGACCTGTGCTCCTCATCATTTAGGACCTGTGCTCCCCATCATTTAGGACCTGTGCTCCTCATCATTTAGGACCTGTGCTCATCATCATTTAGGACCTGTGCTCCTCATCCTCATCATTTAGGACCTGTGCTCCTCATCATTTAGGACCTGTGCTCCTCATCATTTAGGACCTGTTCTCCATCATTTAGGACCTGTGCTCCCCATCATTTAGGACCTGTGCTCCCCATAATTTAGGACCTGTGCTCCTGGTCATTTAGGACCTTTGCTCCCCATCATTTAGGACCTGTGCTCCCCATCATTTAGGACCTGTGCTCCCCATCATTTAGGACCTGTGCTCCTGGTCATTCAGGACCTGTGCTCCTGGTCATTTAGGACCTGTGCTCCCCATCATTTAGGACCTGTGCTCATCATTTGGGACCTGTGCTCCCCATCATTTAGGACCTGTGCTCCTGGTCATTTAGGACCTGTGCTCCTGGTCATTTAGGACCTGTGCTCCCCATCATTTAGGACCTGTGCTCCTCATCATTTAGGACATGTGCCCCTGGTCATTTAGGACCTGTGCTCCTCATCATTTAGGACCTGTGCTCCTCATCATTTAGGACCTGTGCTCCTCATCATTTAGGACATGTGCCCCTGGTCATTTAGGACCTGTACTCCTCATCATTTAGGAACTGTTCTCCTGGTCATTTAGGACCTGTGCTCCTGGTCAGACCCCATTCCATTGAACCGTTTCCAAGACCAAGGCGATTAAATGATTAAATGATTAAGTGATGCTGTTTTGCTGATATGCTGCTCGCTCTGAGGAGTCCAATAGGTTGTCTGGCTTTTGGCTGTTGGAACTGGCTAGGCCAGTTGCTTTCAAGGAACTACAAATCTGGACGGTTCAGGTTGAGCTCCCAATTCTAAAATTATTGATGAAGGCATGGCCTTGATAAGAAAGTGACTGTTAATTTCAACCATACAGTGGTTGAAATTACTGGTTAAAATTACCTCAACAAACTGGGATCTGAGGGATTAAAAATGAAATGAGACAATTCAGGTTTCTCTGTGAAACTTCAAAGCCCTTTGATCCCAACAAAGGAGGGTTTTAGTTTGGATTTTCATTTGTTGTTTTTTTCTTCTCCAGCAGACTGTAAAAATGTCAGGACCAGTAATATGTAAAAGATGGGAAGGATTTAGATTATGTTAATCTGGGATGACTGGTAAAGGTCGTGACTTGTGTTGTAATGATTTGGGACTAAGGCAAGTGGCACCAAGTAACACTTAGAGCCATACTGTACCCTATCAGCCCTCTGATTCTGTTACAGACTGGACCACATCTCTGGACCCTATCAGCCCTCTGAGTCTGTTACAGACTGGACCACATCTCTGTACCCTATCAGCCCTCTGATTCTGTTACAGACTGGACCACATCTCTGTACCCTATCAGCCCTCTGATTCTGTTACAGACTGGACCACATCTCTGGACTGTATCAGCCCTCTGAGTCTCTTACGGTCCAGAGATGTGGTCCAGTATGTAACAGAATCAGAGGGCTGATAGGGTCAATGATGGTTAATGATAGGTACAATGATTCTCTACACTATACTTGCTTGTTTAGACACATAAACTAAAATTAGGCAAACTATTAGAATGGCACAGGGATTTCTGCATAGTGCATCTTTAAACAATTCCATGTTTATTTAAAAATACATTTTACTTTTTTATTTTTATAAAAGCTGGTCTTGTTATTGGATTTTCAACATTGCATAACCAATTTTATTTTTGTAAAATTAAGTTAACTATTTTAGTTTAGAAAATAAAGTCAAATGGCATGGGGAAATGATTGGCATTCCGGAGGTAATACTTGGTTGGAAGGCTTTGGTCAAGATAACTGCAGACAAAGGCTTCCTATAGCCATCAGCTTATGGAATGATTCTTTTTTTAAGTACAATGGTGCCATACAACTTTATATTTTTGGAAACATAACCACAAATTTGCAAATTTGTAACAGTATAACTTCAGACCGTCCCCTCGCCCATACCCGGGCGCGAACCAGGGACCCTCTGCACACATCAACAACAGTCACCCTCGAAGCATCGTTACCCATCACTCCACAAAAGCCACGGCCCTTGCAGAGCAAAGGGGAACCACTACTTCAAGGTCTCAGAGCAAGTGATGTCACCGATTGAAACGCTATTTAGCGCGCAACACCGCTAACTAAGCTAGCCGTTTCACATCCGTTACACATTTCCAAAAAATGGACATAAGGGTGAATATTTCTACAACAGACTTTTTTTCAATAGCTGTTTTTCAGATGATTTGAGTAAACACAACATGTCCCTCTTCAAGCTAAATGACCCTGAAAACATTTAGCTATAGATGCCAGTCTAACATCAGACTATTAATCAAGAACATAAACTCAACATGAACTTCCACTTTTTGACCCTACTGTGCTGGTGCCATTTGAACCCGGCCATTAACGTGAAATAACAGACAGGTTCTATGGTGTATTCACCCTACAATAGGATTCCTCTATGAGCAAGTGATCAGGAGAATAGCAGACCAACCTCTATAGAGGTTCACTCAGGCACTAAATACCTGGTGAAAGACCCAGTGTCGCTCAGGAACAAGGCATGCGGTGCAGAGCTGAGATACAGCACAACAACCCTGAGGCCATTGACTACTGCTTCATCTAACCAAGCAGAAAAAAAACACCTAGAGTCAAGTTTAGCATATTATAGATATCTGAGGTATAGCTAGCTTCACCCTTAAAGTACTGGACTGGAGTGTGTTGCATTACCTACCAGTAAAATCACTGAATGCACTGAGTATACAAAACATTAAGAACACCTGCTCTTTCCATGCAACTAAATATTAGGGAAGGTGTACCTAATATTTGTCATACTCAGCGTATGTTGTAAACAACGATCAGTCAATGGGAAATATCATTATACTTTCGGGTAAAGTATTTATTTATAGTGAAATATCAGAAGAAATGTTACAAATGGGGAGGTTTGGGACCCTCATATGACATCACAGTAAAATAGAGGGAGGTATTGCAAAAGAAATTAGCCAAATGGCATTATACTGGGAATGATGGGTTAATCTGGGAATGATGGGTTAATCTGGGAATGATGGGTTAATCTGGGAATGATGGGTTAATCTGGGAATGATGGGTTAATCTGGGAATGATGGGTTAATCTGGGAATGATGGGTTAATCTGGGAATGATGGGTTAATCTGTGGACATCGGAGGCTTGGAGTTCAGATCAGAATGAGTGGTGGATTGAAAGCTGTGGAAGAAAATCCAGCACTTGAAAAAAGAGGAAATGAGGAATATATGTATAATTATTTAACTAGAGGTTACCGTCGATGTGAGTGTAAATAGCTGTAAGTGGCCGTAGAAATATTGTTGTCCGTTAGTTTACTCCAATAAGGGTAGGGGTTGTAGGGTAGATGGAAAAAGTACATCGAAAAATACATGAATAAATAAATAAAGGGGATTGGAAATTAAGCAAACAATCTCCTAACCCGCCCCTGCCATGTGAAATGTCAACACCTAGAGGTCTAGATGAAATGGGAGCCTGTTTCTGTCTGTGACTGAGGTGTTCTAGTCACAGGAGGTTGGTGGTACCTTCACGGGGGAGGACGGGCTGGTGAAATCAGTTGAATGGGATCCAATACATTTAAAACATGGTTTCCATGTGTTTGATGCCATTCCATTTGTACCTTTCTGGGCATTATTATGAGCCGTTCTCCCCTCAGCTGCCTCCACTGGTCCTAGTATACACCCCGATAGCACTGAAGTACACGCCTCCAACAGACATAATTATGTGTTTCTTCCTGATCTGAGGTTCATGCAGTTTGTGGCTGTACATGTCTAGACAGCTAGACTGCCTCTCTCTCTCTCTCTCTTCTCTACTTCTCTCTTCTCTCTCTCTCTCCCTCCCTCTCCCTCCCCCGCTCCCTCTCCCCTCTCCCCTCTCAGACCTATGCAGGTATCAAGCCCAGGGGTGATATTAAATAGCAGAAGAGACATTGGAAGTCTGTTCCTTGAAACGACTCCAAATGCGTAGGGGGAACAACAAGATATTCAACTCCACTGATTCTGACAGGTCCTTATACACTCTATCGGACATCTTTGATGAGGCTAGATATTCAACACCACTGATTCTGACAGGTCTTTTATACACTCTATCAGACATCTTTGATGGGGCTAGATATTCAACTCCACTGATTCTGACAGGTCTTTATACACTCTATCAGACATCTTTGATGAGGCTAGATATTCAACCCCACTGATTCTGACAGGTCTTTATACACTCTATCAGACATCCTTGATATCATGGATATATCCCAAATGCCATCTCATTCCCAATACAGTGTACATATCGAGTTATGGTAAACAGCAGTGCACTATGTAGGGAGTAGGATCCCATTTGGGATGCACTCTCTATTGTGTTGAGTAAAGTGGAGAATCAGAGGGACTTTATGTCCACCCCGATAGCATTTAGACTGGGGGAGGTGTGTGGAAACGGAAAGACGTATCTCCTGGTATATTTATCCATGGCAGAGAGCTATGCTGGGAATGTGGGCTAGGTAGGGTGACCTTTATGGATGTCCTTATAAGGGAGAAGAACAGGGTGAGGGAGCTAAGAGAGTAGAACAAGGTGAGGGGGCTAAGAGAGAAAAACAGGGTGAGGGGGCTAAGAGAGAAGAACAGGGTGAGGGGACTAAGAGAGAAGAACAGGGTGAGGGGGCTAAGAGAGTATAACAGGGTGAGGGGGCTAAGAGAGAAGAACAGGGTGAGGGGGCTAAGAGAGAAGAACAGGGTGAGGGGACTAAGAGAGAAGAACAGGGTGAGGGGGCTAAGAGAGTAGAACAGGGTGAGGGGGCTAAGAGAGAAGAACAGGGTGAGGGGGCTAAGAGAGGAGAACAATGTGAGGGGGCTAAGAGAGGAGAACAATGTGAGGGGGCTAAGAGAGTAGAACAGGGTGAGGGGGCTAAGAGAGAAGAACAGGGTGAGGGGGCTAAGAGAGAAGAACAGGGTGAGGGGGCTAAGAGAGTAGAACAGGGTGAGGGGGCTAAGAGAGAAGAACAGGGTGAGGGGGCTAAGAGAGAAGAACAGGGTGAGGGGACTAAGAGAGAAGAACAGGGTGAGGGGCCTAAGAGAGAAGAACAGGGTGAGGGGGCTAAGAGAGTAGAACAGGGTGAGGGGGCTAAGAGAGAAGAACAGGGTGAGGGGGCTAAGGGAGGAGAACAATGTGAGGGGGCTAAGAGAGTAGAACAGGTTGGGGGCTAAGAGAGAAGAACAGGGTGAGGGAGCTAAGAGAGTAGAACAGGGTGAGGGGGCTAAGAGAGAAGAACAGGGTGAGGGGCTAAGAGAGAAGAACAGGGTGAGGGGGCTAAGAGAGTAGAACAGGGTGAGGGGGCTAAGAGAGAAGAACAGGGTGAGGGGGCTAAGAGAGAAGAACAGGGTGAGGGGACTAAGAGAGAAGAACAGGGTGAGGGGGCTAAGAGAGAAGAACAGGGTGAGGGGGCTAAGAGAGAAGAACAGGGTGAGGGGGCTAAGAGAGAGAACAGGGTGAGGGGGCTAAGAGAGAAGAACAGGGTGAGGGGGCTAAGAGAGAAGAACAGGGTGAGGGGACTAAGAGAGAAGAACAGGGTGAGGGGGCTAAGAGAGAAGAACAGGGTGAGGGGGCTAAGAGAGAAGAACAGGGTGAGGGGGCTAAGAGAGAAGAACAATGTGAGGGGGCTAAGAGAGGAGAACAATGTGAGGGGGCTAAGAGAGAAGAACAGGGTGAGGGGGCTAAGAGAGAAGAACAGGTGAGGGGGCTAAGAGAGAAGAACAGGGTGAGGGGGCTAAGAGAGTAGAACAGGGTGAGGGGGCTAAGAGAGAAGAACAGGGTGAGGGGGCTAAGAGAGAAGAACAGGGTGAGGGGACTAAGAGAGAAGAACAGGGTGAGGGGCCTAAGAGAGAAGAACAGGGTGAGGGGGCTAAAGAGAAGAACAGGGTGAGGGGGCTAAGAGAGAAGAACAGGGTGAGGGGGCTAAGGGAGGAGAACAATGTGAGGGGGCTAAGAGAAGAACAGGTGGGGGGCTAAGAGAGAAGAACAGGGTGAGGGAGCTAAGAGAGTAGAACAGGGTGAGGGGGCTAAGAGAGAAGAACAGGGTGAGGGGGCTAAGAGAGTATAACAGGGTGAGGGGGCTAAGAGAGTAGAACAGGGTGAGGGGGCTAAGAGAGTAGAACAGGGTGAGGGGCTAAGAAGAGAGTAGAACAGGGTGAGGGGGCTAAGAGAGTAGAACAGGGTGAGGGGACTAAGAGAGAAGAACAGGGTGAGGGGGCTAAGAGAGAAGAACAGGGTGAGGGGGCTAAGAGAGGAGAACAATGTGAGGGGGCTAAGAGAGTAGAACAGGGAGAGGGGGCTAAGAGAGAAGAACAGGGTGAGGGGACTAAGAGAGAAGAACAGGGTGAGGGGGCTAAGAGAGAAGAACAGGGTGAGGGGGCTAAGAGAGAAGAACAGGGTGAGGGGACTAAGAGAGAAGAACAGGGTGAGGGGGCTAGAGAAGATCAAGGTGAGGGGGCTAAGAGAGAAGAACAAGGTGAGGGGACTAAGAGAGAAGAACAGGGTGAGGGGGCTAAGAGAGAAGAACAGGGTGAGGGAGCTAAGAGAGTAGAACAGGGTGAGGGGGCTAAGAAGAAGAACAGGGTGAGGGGGCTAAGAGAGAAGAACAGGGTGAGGGGACTAAGAGAGAAGAACAGGGTGAGGGGGCTAGAGAAGAACAAGGTGAGGGGGCTAAGAGAGAAGAACAAGGTGAGGGGACTAAGAGAGAAGAACAGGGTGGGGGGCTAAGAGAGAAGAACAGGGTGAGGGAGCTAAGAGAGTAGAACAGGGTGAGGGGGCTAAGAGAGAAGAACAGGGTGAGGGGGCTAAGAGAGTAGAACAGGGTGGGGGCTAAGAGAGAAGAACAAGGTGAGGGGACTAAGAGAGAAGAACAGGGTGGGGGCTAAGAGAGAAGAACAGGGTGAGGGGGCTAAGAGAGTAGAACAGGGTGAGGGGCTAAGAGAGAAGAACAGGGTGAGGGGGCTAAGAGAGAAGAACAGGGTGAGGGGGCTAAGAGAGTAGAATAGGGTGAGGGGGCTAAGAGAGAAGAACAGGGTGAGGGGACTAAGAGAGAAGAACAGGGTGAGGGGGCTAAGAGAGAAGAACAGGGTGAGGGGGCTAAGAGAGAAGAACAGGGTGAGGGGGCTAAGAGAGGAGAACAATGTGAGGGGGCTAAGAGAGTAGAACAGGGTGAGGGGGCTAAGAGAGAAGAACAGGGTGAGGGGACTAAGAGAAGAACAGGGTGAGGGGGCTAAGAGAGAAGAACAGGGTGAGGGGGCTAAGAGAGAAGAACAAGGTGAGGGGACTAAGAGAGAAGAACAGGGTGAGGGGGCTAAGAGAGAAGAACAGGGTGAGGGAGCTAAGAGAAGAACAGGGTGAGGGGGCTAAGAGAGAAGAACAGGGTGAGGGGGCTAAGAGAGAAGAACAAGGTGAGGGGCTAAGAGAGAAGAACAAGGTGAGGGGACTAAGAGAGAAGAACAGGGTGAGGGGGCTAAGAGAGAAGAACAGGGTGAGGGAGCTAAGAGAGTAGAACAGGGTGAGGGGGCTAAGAGAGAAGAACAGGGTGAGGGGGCTAAGAGAGAAGAACAGGGTGAGGGGACTAAGAGAGAAGAACAGGGTGAGGGGGCTAGAGAAGAACAAGGTGAGGGGGCTAAGAGAGAAGAACAGGGTGAGGGAGCTAAGAGAGTAGAACAGGGTGAGGGGGCTAAGAGAGAAGAACAGGGTGAGGGGGCTAAGAGAGTATAACAGGGTGAGGGGGCTAAGAGAGTAGAACAAGGTGAGGGGACTAAGAGAGAAGAACAGGGTGAGGGGGCTAAGAGAGAAGAACAGGGTTAGGGTCTAAGAGAGTAGAACAGGGTGAGGGGCTAAGAGAGAAGAACAGGGTGAGGGGGCTAAGAGAGAAGAACAGGGTGAGGGGGCTAAGAGAGTAGAATAGGGTGAGGGGGCTAAGAGAGTAGAACAGGGTGAGGGGACTAAGAGAGAAGAACAGGGTGAGGGGGCTAAGAGAGAAGAACAGGGTGAGGGGGCTAAGAGAGAAGAACAGGGTGAGGGGGCTAAGAGAGGAGAACAATGTGAGGGGGCTAAGAGAGTAGAACAGGGTGAGGGGGCTAAGAGAGAAGAACAGGGTGAGGGGACTAAGAGAGAAGAACAGGGTGAGGGGGCTAAGAGAGAAGAACAGGGTGAGGGGGCTAAGAGAGAAGAACAGGGTGAGGGGACTAAGAGAGAAGAACAGGGTGAGGGGGCTAGAGAAGATCAAGGTGAGGGGGCTAAGAGAGAAGAACAAGGTGAGGGGACTAAGAGAGAAGAACAGGGTGAGGGGGCTAAGAGAGAAGATCAGGGTGAGGGAGCTAAGAGAGTAGAACAGGGTGAGGGGGCTAAGAGAGAAGAACGGGGTGAGGGGGCTAAGAGAGAAGAACAGGGTGAGGGGACTAAGAGAGAAGAACAGGGTGAGGGGGCTAGAGAAGAACAAGGTGAGGGGGCTAAGAGAGAAGAACAAGGTGAGGGGACTAAGAGAGAAGAACAGGGTGGGGGGCTAAGAGAGAAGAACAGGGTGAGGGAGCTAAGAGAGTAGAACAGGGTGAGGGGGCTAAGAGAGAAGAACAGGGTGAGGGGGCTAAGAGAGTATAACAGGGTGAGGGGGCTAAGAGAGTAGAACAAGGTGAGGGGACTAAGAGAGAAGAACAGGGTGAGGGGGCTAAGAGAGAAGAACAGGGTGAGGGGGCTAAGAGAGTAAAACAGGGTGAGGGGCTAAGAGAGAAGAACAGGGTGAGGGGGCTAAGAGAGAAGAACAGGGTGAGGGGGCTAAGAGAGTAGAACAGGGTGAGGGGGCTAAGAGAGTAGAACAGGGTGAGGGGACTAAGAGAGAAGAACAGGGTGAGGGGGCTAAGAGAGAAGAACAGGGTGAAGGGACTAAGAGAGTAGAACAGGGTGAGGGGGCTAAGAGAGTAGAACAGGGTGAGGGGGCTAAGAGAGTAGAACAGGGTGAGGGGCTAAGAGAGAAGAACAGGGTGAGGGGGCTAAGAGAGAAGAAATCAAATCAAATCAAATTTTATTTGTCACATACACATGGTTAGCAGATGTTAATGCGAGTGTAGCGAAATGCTTGTGCTTCTAGTTCCGACAATGCAGTAATAACCAACAAGTAATCCAACTAACAATTCCAAAACTACTGTCTTATACACAGTGTAAGGGGATAAAGAATATGTACATAAGGATATATGAATGAGTGATGGTACAGAGCAGCATAGGCAAGATACAGTAGCTGATATCGAGTACAGTATATACATATGAGATGAGTATGTAAACAAAGTGGCACAGTTAAAGTGGCTAGTGATACATGTATTACATAAGGATGCAGTCGATGATATAGAGTACAGTATATACGTATGCATATGAGATGAATAATGTAGGGTAAGTAACATTATATAAGGTAGCATTGTTTATATATTTACATCATTTCCCATCAATTCCCATTATTAAAGTGGCTGGAGTTGAGTCAGTGTCATTGTCAGTGTGTTGGCAGCAGCCACTCAATGTTAGTGGTGGCTGTTTAACAGTCTGATGGCCTTGAGATAGAAGCTGTTTTTCAGTCTCTCGGTCCCAGCTTTGATGCACCTGTACTGACCTCGCCTTCTGGATGACAGCGGGGTGAACAGGCAGTGGCTCGGGTGGTTGAAGTCCTTGATGATCTTTATGGCCTTCCTGTAACATCGGGTGCTGTAGGTGTCCTGGAGGGCAGGTAGTTTGCCCCCGGTGATGCGTTGTGCAGACCTCACTACCCTCTGGAGAGCCTTACGGTTGAGGGCGGAGCAGTTGCCGTACCAGGCGGTGATACAGCCCGCCAGGATGCTCTCGATTGTGCATCTGTAGAAGTTTGTGAGTGCTTTTGGTGACAAGCCAAATTTCTTCAGCCTCCTGAGGTTGAAGAGGCGCTGCTGCGCCTTCTTCACGATGCTGTCTGTGTGAGTGGACCAATTCAGTTTGTCTGTGATGTGTATGCCGAGGAACTTAAAACTTGCTACCCTCTCCACTACTGTTCCATCGATGTGGATAGGGGGTGTTCCCTCTGCTGTTTCCTGAAGTCCACAATCATCTCCTTAGTTTTGTTGACGTTGAGTGTGAGGTTATTTTCCTGACACCACACTCCGAGGGCCCTCACCTCCTCCCTGTAGGCCGTCTCGTCGTTGTTGGTAATCAAGCCTACCACTGTTGTGTCGTCCGCAAACTTGATGATTGAGTTGGAGGCGTGCGTGGCCACGCAGTCGTGGGTGAACAGGGAGTACAGGAGAGGGCTCAGAACGCATCCTTGTGGGGCCCCAGTGTTGAGGATCAGCGGGGAGGAGATGTTGTTGCCTACCCTCACCACCTGGGGCGGCCCGTCAGGAAGTCCAGTACCCAGTTGCACAGGGCGGGGTCGAGACCCAGGGTCTCGAGCTTGATGACGAGCTTGGAGGGTACTATGGTGTTGAATGCCGAGCTGTAGTCGATGAACAGCATTCTCACATAGGTATTCCTCTTGTCCAGATGGGTTAGGGCAGTGTGCAGTGTGGTTGAGATTGCATCGTCTGTGGACATATTTGGGCGGTAAGCAAATTGGAGTGGGTCTAGGGTGTCAGGTAGGGTGGAGGTGATATGGTCCTTGACTAGTCTCTCAAAGCACTTCATGATGACGGATGTGAGTGCTACGGGGCGGTAGTCGTTTAGCTCAGTTACCTTAGCTTTCTTGGGAACAGGAACAATGGTGGCCCTCTTGAAGCATGTGGGAACAGCAGACTGGTATAGGGATTGATTGAATATGTCCGTAAACACACCGGCCAGCTGGTCTGCGCATGCTCTGAGGGCACGGCTGGGGATGCCGTCTGGGCCTGCAGCCTTGCGAGGGTTAACACGTTTAAATGTCTTACTCACCTCGGCTGCAGTGAAGGAGAGACCGCATGTTTTCATTGCAGGCCGTGTCAGTGGCACTGTATTGTCCTCAAAGCGGGCAAAAAAGTTATTTAGTCTGCCTGGGAGCAAGACATCCTGGTCCGTGACTGGGCTGGATTTCTTCCTGTAGTCCGTGATTGACTGTAGACCCTGCCACATGCCTCTTGTGTCTGAGCTGTTGAATTGAGATTCTACTTTGTCTCTGTACTGACGCTTAGCTTGTTTGATAGCCTTGCGGAGGGAATAGCTGCACTGTTTGTATTCGGTCATGTTACCAGACACCTTGCCCTGATTAAAAGCAGTGGTTCGCGCTTTCAGTTTCACACGAATGCTGCCATCAATCCACGGTTTCTGGTTAGGGAATGTTTTAATCGTTGCTATGGGAACGACATCTTCAACGCACGTTCTAATGAACTCGCACACCGAATCAGCGTATTCGTCAATGTTGTTATCTGACGCAATACGAAACATCTCTCAGTCCACGTGATGGAAGCAGTCTTGGAGTGTGGAGTCAGCTGGAGTCAGTCAACAGGGTGAGGGGCCTAAGAGAGTATAACAGGGTGAGGGGGCTAAGAGAGAAGAACAGGGTGAGGGGACTAAGAGAGGAGAACAATGTGAGGGGGCTAAGGATGACTGTTTTTTCAGGTCACCACAGTCAGTAATAACCACAATTACCATCTCATATCCTAAAATACTAGTCTGCTTTACAGTATCATGTGAATGAGCCACAAAGATATTACCCCAAAATAATAATATGATCATTTATTGTGCCTATTACTGTGTGTGTGTGTGTGTGTGTGTGTGTGTGTGTGTGTGTGTGTGTGTGTGTGTGTGTGTGTGTGTGTGTGTGTGTGTGTGTGTGTGTGTGTGTGTGTGTGTGTGTGTGTGTGTGTGTGTGTGTGCGTGAATAAGGGATGCTTTTCAAAATCTCATGCTCATTGGACATTGAATCATGGTTGCACAGCACCACACAGTTATAGCCTATTTTGGTGAATACAGATATGTAAGTCCATGATGTCAAGCCAGCTGAAAAGACAAGTGCACACGTCAACATACGCACATTTGTATCTCCCTTTTAATGCCGCCTGCAGACTGCCTACATATCCCAGAAGGTTAAGACTGATATATGACATCTCATTAGCCCATTGTTTTCGTGCAGCGTGGAAAATAGCTGTCTAACGAGTGGTGTGATGTAACAGTGTTGTTCTTTGTCCCAGTGTTGTGGAGAACATTTTACCTGGCCAATTATTTCTGGTTATTTAACATGAGATATATGATTTCCCTTTGACAGCAGAGAGCAGATGCTTTTTGAGTTATAGCCAACAACATCCTTTATGTATATTTTCAGGTACTATTTCAGTCTTTTCCTGTTAGCTATTATAGCATGGCTTTCCAAAATAATCTATTTCAGGTCTTGGGTAAAGAATAAAATGAGTCAAATGCTAGCTATGCTATTCCTAGGAATCAAGAGAGTCCATGGCATTCATTTGCCAAATTTGGAGAAAACAATTCCCCGAATAATTTCACCATCAGAACAGAAGTTAAGTGAAATCCACAGCTCTGCCTCTGAGCTGTAAAATTACCAGATGATTCAGATTCAAAAACACCCAGCATTCTTTTGTTTTCCATTCCGTTGCCGGGTTCTGGAATGCAAATGACATTGTCTACGGAATGGCGGAATACTATTAAAAAGAAGCATGGCACAGCATGACCTTCTAATAGTCAGACTGATGGAACCAAGTCAAGAAAACATTCTTCAACACTAGTAGACAGTTAGACAACACCATGTGCAGTGTGGCTTGTGGCAACACATCTCTGGTTCTCAGAGCAGACCGACTCCAGCCCAAGGAATTGTCCAGGACACAGTCACGTCTTGGGTGAACACACTGATGCCTTTTTCTATTAGGCATTACAGGAAGTAGGGAACGAGGGAAGAGGAGGAGCAGGGAGGGGTTAATAACTGAAAGACCTGTCCAGGTGGTCAAAGACAGGTCTGAACCTCTCGTCAGACATACTTCAGGACAGTGAAGTGATGCTGAAGCACCAATTCGGTGATAGCGTGACCGACTGTGTTAGCCCGCTGGGCAACAATCTAGGCATTAGCTTCGGGAGCTAACTTAAATCTTCAGGTCCCAGATCATTTGATCTGCATGTCCAAGACAGGGGTGTACCCCAGTTGCCTGCTGCGGCTGGATACTGTACTGTACTAGTGGCATTGTCAGGTTATTTTTAACACCACTTTACACGTGAACATACTAGAGGCCTACACACATGCCTGGGCTCTCTTTTCAGGCGGTGTAATGTACTGTGTTTCTCCCCCTCTAATAGTGATTAGTTCTGGTTAATAGGAGCTGTTGGGGTTATGATCTCCAGTCAGACAGCACTTTGCCCTGGATGTCCTCAGGCAAAGTATCACCTTTTGGGGGAAAGGGGGTCATATTAAGTCTCACCTTTTGGGGGGGTTCTATATTAACTCTCACACTTTGGAGGGGGAAGGCGGGGTTCTACATAAACTCTCACCCTTTGGGGGGTTCTATATGAACTCTCACCCTTTTGGGGGAGAGGAGGGATTCTATATTAATCCTCACCCTTTGGAGGGGGAGAGGGGTTCTATATTCACTCTCACCTTTTGGGGGTTCTATATTCACTCTCACCTTTTTTGGGGGGTTCTATATTCACTCTCACCTTTTGGGGGTGTTCTATATTAACTCTCACCCTTTGCAGGGGCGGTTCTATATTATCTCTCACCCTTTGGAGGGGGTTCTATATTAACTCTCACCCTTTGGAGGGGGGTTCTATATTAACTCTCAACATTTAGAGGAGGGGGCGGTTCTATATTATCTCTCACCCTTTGGAGGGGGTTCTATATTAACTCTCACCCTTTAGAGGAGGGGGTTCTATATTAACTCTCACCCTTTGGAGGAGGGGGTTCTATATTAACTCTCACCCTTTGGAGGAGGGGGTTCTATATTAACTCTCACCTTTTGGAGGAGGGGGTTCTATATTAACTCTCACCCTTTGGAGGAGGGGGTTCTATATTAACTCTCACCCTTTGGAGGACGGGGGTTCTATATTAACTCTCACCCTTTGGAGGACGGGAGTTCTATATTAACTCTCACCCTTTGGAGGAGGGGGGTGCTATATTAACTCTCACCTTTTGGAGGAGGGGTTACATATTAACTCTCACCCATTGGAGGGTGGGTTCTATTTTTACTCTTACCCTTTTGAAGGGGGGGAGGTTCTATATCATTCTCAACTATAGGGGGTGTTCTATATTAACTCTCACCCTTTGGAGAGTGGGGGGTTCTCACCTAGAGCTGGCTACCCGACCAAACTGAGCAATAGGGCGAGAAGGGCCTTGTTCAGAGAGGTAACCACGAACCCAATGGTCACTCTGACAGAGCTCCAGAGAATCTTCCAGAAGGACAGCCATCTCTGCAGCCCTCCACCAATCAGGCCTTTATGGTAGTGGCCAGATGAAACCCACTCTTCAGTAAAAGGCCATGACAGCCCTAAGTCCTAAAACACTGATCAAACCTCTCTCCTGTAGCACTAAAACACTGATCAAATCTCTCTCCTCCAGTCCTAAAACACTGATCAAACCTCTCTCCTCTCCTCTAGTCCTGAAACACTGATCAAATCTCTCTCCTCTCCTCTAGTCCTAAAACACTGATCAAACCTCTCTCCTGTCCTCTAGTCCTAAAACACTGATAAAACCTCTCTCTTCTCCTCTAGTCCTGAAACACTGATCAAACCTCTCTCCTCTCCTCTAGTCCTAAAACACTGATCAAACCTCTCTCCTCTCCTCAAGTCCTGAAACACTGATCAAACCTCTCTCCTCTCCTCTAGTCCTGAAACACTGATCAAACCTCTCTCCTCTCCTCTAGTCCTGAAACACTGATCAAACCTCTCTCCTCTCCTCTAGTCCTAAAACACTGATTAAACCTCTCTCCTCTAGTCCTAAAACACTGATCAAACCTCTCTCCTCTCCTCTAGTCCTAAAACACTGATCAAACCTCTCTCCTCTCCTCTAGTCCTAAAACACTGATCAAACCTCTCTCCTCCAGTCCTAAAACACTGATCAAACCTCTCTCCTCTACCCCTAAAACACTGATCAAACCTCTCTCCTCTAATCTAGTCCTAAAACACTGATCAAACCTCTCTCCACTCCTCTAGTCCTAAAACACTGATCAAACCTCTCTCCTCTCCTCTAGTCCTGAAACAGTGATCAAACCTCTCTCCTCTAATCTAGTCCTAAAACACTGATCAAACCTCTCTCCTCTCCTCTAGTCCTAAAACACTGATCAAACCGCTCTCCTCTCCTCTAGTCCTGAAACAGTGATCAAACCTCTCTCCTCTCCTCTAGTCCTAAAACACTGATCAAACTGCTCTCCTCTCCTCTAGTCCTAAAACACTGATCAAACCTCTCTCCTCTCCTCTAGTCCTAAAACACTGATTAAACCTCTCTCCTCTAGTCCTGAAACACTGATTGAACCTCTCTCCTCTCCTCTAGTCCTAAAACACTGATTGAACCTCTCTCCTCTCCTCTAGTCCTAAAACACTGATTGAACACTGATCTCCTCTCCTCTAGTCCTAAAACACTGATCAAACCTCTCTCCTCTCCTCTAGTCCTAAAACACTGATTAAACCTCTCTCCTCTCCTCTAGTCCTAAAACACTGATTGAATCTCTGTCCTCCAGTCCTAAAACACTGATTAAACCTCTCTCCTCTCCTCTAGTCCTAAAACACTGATCAAACCTCTCTCCCCTAGTCCTAAAACACTGATCAAACCTCTCTCCTCTAGTCTAGTCCTAAAACACTGATCAAACTCTCTCTCCTCTAGTCCTAAAACACTGATCAAACCTCTCTCCTGTCCTCTAGTCCTAAAACACTGATCAAACCTCTCTCCTCTAGTCCTAAAACACTGATCAAATCTCTCTCCTCTAGTCCTAAAACACTGATCAAACCTCTCTCCTCTCCTCTAGTCCTAAAACACTGATCAAACCTCTCTCCTCTCCTCTAGTCCTAAAACACCGATCAAACCTCTCTCCTCTCCTCTACTCCTAAAACACTGATCAAACCTCTCTCTTCTCCTCTAGTCCTGAAACACTGATTAAACCTCTCTCCTCTCCTCTAGTCCTAAAACACTGATCAAACCTCTCTCCTCTAGTCCTAAAACACTGATCAAACTTCTCTCCTCTCCTCTAGTCCTAAAACACTGATTGAATCTCTCTCCTCCAGTCCTAAAACACTGATTAAACCTCTCTCCTCTCCGCTAGTCCTGAAACACTGATTAAACCTCTCTCTTCTCCTCTAGTCCTGAAACACTGATTAAACCTCTCTCTTCTCCTCTAGTCCTGAAACACTGATCAAACCTCTCTCCTCTCCTCTAGTCCTAAAACACTGATTGAATCTCTCTCCTCCAGTCCTAAAACACTGATCAAACCTCTCTCCTCTCCTCTAGTCCTGAAACACTGATCAAATCTCTCTCCTCTCCTCTAGTCCTAAAACACTGATCAAACCTCTCTCCTCTCCTCTAGTCCTAAAACACTGATAAAACCTCTCTCTTCTCCTCTAGTCCTGAAACACTGATCAAACCTCTCTCCTCTCCTCTAGTCCTAAAACACTGATTGAATCTCTCTCCTCCAGTCCTAAAACACTGATTGAATCTCTCTCCTCCAGTCCTAAAACACTGATTGAATCTCTCTCCTCAAGTCCTAAAACACTGATTAAACCGCTCTCCTCTCCTCAAGTCCTAAAACACTGATCAAACCTCTCTCCTCTCCTCAAGTCCTAAAACACTGATCAAACCTCTCTCCTCTCCTCAAGTCCTAAAACACTGATCAAACCTCTCTCCTCTCCTCTAGTCCTTAAACACTGATCCACAGTGTTTCTTCACATCAATGGTGAGTATTTTTGCTGGGTGAGTATTTTTGCTGGGGCAATGGAACCAATGGCACAGTCCCAAAAGTACAAGCCATGCCCGTCTGGCACTCCAGGTCAGGCACAATGAAACACTGAAAGTTTGTAAAAGAAAACAAATATGATTTGAACCCAGGTCTGGAGTGTAACAGGAGCATAAAGGACTATGGCCTTGCTGTATGATCCATTACCCTCCAGAGAGGAGTTGGATCTCTCTCTGCCAGCACAGGGTCAGGTCAGGGCCTGCTGGTAGGTATGTATGAACCATTACCCTCCAGAGAGGAGTTGGATCTCTCTCTGCCAGCACAGGGTCAGGTCAGGGCCTGCTGGTAGGTATGTATGATCCATTACCCTCCAGAGAGGAGTTGGATCTCTCTCTGCCAGCACAGGGTCAGGTCAGGGCCTGCTGGTAGGTATGTGTGATCCATTACCCTCCAGAGAAGAGTTGGATCTCTCTCTGCCAGCACAGGGTCAGGTCAGGGCCTGCTGGTAGGTATGTATGAACCATTACCCTCCAGAGAGGAGTTGGATCTCTCTCTGCCAGCACAGGGTCAGGTCAGGGCCTGCTGGTAGGTATGTGTGATCCATTACCCTCCAGAGAGAAGTGGGTTCTCTCTCTCATTGCTAGCACATGGTCAGGTCACGGCCTGCTGATAGGTATGTATGAACCATTACCCTCCAGAGAGAAGTGGGTTCTCTCTCTCATTGCTAGCACATGGTCAGGTCACGGCCTGCTGATAGGTATGTATGAACCATTACCCTCCAGAGAGAAGTGGGTTCTCTCTCTCATTGCTAGCACATGGTCAGGTCAGGGCCTGCTGATAGGTATGTATGAACCATTACCCTCCAGAGAGAAGTGGGTTCTCTCTCTCTCTCTCTGCCAGCACATGGTCAGGTCAGGGCCTGCTGATAGGGTGAATCCGTACATCAGAGGAGAGGAGACAAAAGGCACGGCAGAGTTGGTAACCTGTCATAAAGAGTTACTCACTGATTTCCTGGATGCCTATCATTAGTTAGGTACAGCCTGTACAGCATGTACCTGTTACTGGCTGAGGTTCACACGCAGGGCATCGAAACACCAAGCCTGGCTGTGAGGGTTACAAGGAATTATCAACATGCAGAGGGGCAAGGAAGTGAGTGAGAGAGAGAGCGAGAGAGAGAGAGAGTGTGTGTGTTTCTGTACTGAATTGTATTAGTTAAGCCTTCCTTTTGCAAGTTTAAGTAGGTTTAAGTAGTAATCGCAGTAGTAGTAGTAGTAGTAGCAGCAGCAGTAGTAACATTAAGAGCAGCATTAGTAGTAGTAGTAGAATTAACAGTAGCAGTAGTAGAATTGGTAGTAGTAGCAGTAGCAGTATTAATAGCAGCAGTAGTAGTGGCATCAGCAAAAGCAGTAGCAGCAGTAGTAGTAGCTGTAGTAGCTGTAGTAGCAGTAGCAGCAGCAGTAGTAGTAGTAGTAGCAGTAGCATCAGCAAAAGCAGTAGCAGCTGTAGTAGTAGCTGTAGTAGCAGTAGCATCAGTAGTAGCAGTAGCAGCAGCAGTAGTAGTAGTAGTAGTAGCAGTAGCATCAGCAAAAGCAGTAGCAGCAGCAGTAGCAGCAGTAGTAGCAGTAGTAGCAGTAGCAGCAGCAGTAGTAGTAGAAGTAGCAGTAGTAGCAGTAGCAGTAGCAGTAGTAGCAGTAGCAGTAGTAGTAGTAGCAGTAGTAGCAGTAGTAGTAGTAGCAGCAGTAGTAGTAGTAGCAGCAGTAGCAGCAGTAGCAGTAGTAGCAGCAGTAGCAGTAGTAGCAGTAGTAGCAGCAGTAGTAGTAGCAGTAGCAGTAGCAGTAGTAGTAGTAGCAGTAGCAGCAGTAGTAGTAGTAGCAGCAGTAGTAGTAGTAGCAGCAGTAGCAGCAGTAGCAGTAGTAGCAGTAGTAGCAGCAGTAGTAGTAGCAGTAGCAGTAGCAGTAGTAGTAGCAGTAGCAGTAGTAGCAGCGGCAGCAGTAGTAGTAGCAGTAGCAGCAGTAGTAGTAGCAGTAGTAGCAGTAGCAGTAGTAGCAGTAGTAGCAGCAGTAGTAGTAGCAGTAGCAGCAGTAGTAGTAGCAGTAGTAGCAGTAGCAGTAGTAGCAGTAGTAGCAGCAGTAGTAGTAGCAGTAGCAGTAGTAGTAGTAGCAGTAGCAGTAGTAGCAGTAGTAGTAGCAGTAGTAGTAGCAGTAGCAGTAGTAGTAGTAGCAGTAGCAGTAGTAGCAGTAGCAGCGGCAGCAGTAGTAGTAGCAGTAGCAGCAGTAGTAGTAGCAGTAGTAGCAGCAGTAGTAGCAGTAGTAGTAGTAGTAGCAGTAGCAGTAGTAGCAGTAGCTCAATGATCTGAATGCTTAGACTACCAATTCCTCTCTGTGTGTTGTTCCAAACACACTCCACTCCACAGTATCTGAACCTGCGTACTTTGTCAACACTAAACACTGAATCACAAGCATGCTTTTACACGTTTCTAGTCAAAGAAATGTAAAAATAAACCTGCGTCACCAATCCAATATATTGCTGCACACCCTGTTCTGCCTCCTTCCCAAATGGCTCCCTTTACCCTACATAATGCACTACTTTTGACCAGAGGCTTGTGGGCCCTGGTCAAAAGTAGTGCACTACATAGGGAATAGGATGCCATTTGGGAGTTAGCCTAGCTCTTAGCAACAGAGTGGTTACGCTATCTGTCTGTGAGTGTCTGGCAAAGCTATAGTAAGCCACAGCAGGACATATTAGAATTCATAACAACGGGAGAGAATGTCTGGAGGATGAAGCAGGTAAACACAGACGATTGATGACGGTCGGCTGGTGATGCACTCACTGTAGAATACTCGGACCCAGTGAACAGCTGGGCCCTGAGGGGACAGATATAGAGGTCAAAGGTCAGTGTGATCTCACGACTATAACCTGTATCACCACCTTGTGCGGCAACTACATCGCCTGCAACCGCAGGGCTCTCCAGAGGGCGGTGTGGTCTGCCTAACGCATCACCAGGGGCAAACTGACTGCCCTCCAGGACACCTACAGCACCCAATGTCACAGCAAGGCCAAATTGATCAAGGACATCAACCACCCGAGCCACGGCCTGTTCACACCGCTACCATCCAGGAGGTGAGGTCGATACAGGTGCATCAAAGCTGGGACCGAGAGACTGAAAAACAGCTTCTATCTCAAGGCCATCAGGCTGTTAAATAGCCATCACTAGCTGGCTTCCACCCGGTTACTCAACCCTGCACCTCAGAGGCTGCTGCCCTACAGTCATGGCCAAAAGTTTTGAGAATGACACAAATAATAATTTCCACAGTCTGCTGCCTCAGTTTGTATGATATCAAATTGCATATACTCCAGAATGGTATGAAGAGTGATCAGATGAATTGCAATTAATTGCAAAGTCCCTCTTTGCCATGCAAATGAACTGAATCCCCCAAAAAACATTTCCACTGCATTTCAGCCCTGCCACAAAAGGACCAGCTGACATCATGTCAGTGATTCTCTCATTAACAGAGGTGTGAGTGTTGACAAGGCTGGAGATCACTCTGTCATGCTGATTGAGTTTGAATAACAGACTGGAAGCTTCAAAAGGAGGGTGGTGCTTGGAATCATTGTCCTTCCTCTGTCAATCATGGTTACCTGCAAGGAAACACGTGCTGTCATCATTGCATGGCACAAAAAGGGCTTCCCGGGCAAGGATATTGCTACCAGTAAGATTGCACCTAAATCAACCATTTATCTGATCATCAAGAACTTCAAGGAGAGCAGTTCAATTGTTGTGAAGAAGGCTTCAGGATGCCCAAGAATGTCCAGCAAGCGCCAGGACCTGCTGCGGGATCGGGGCACCACCAGTACAGCGCGTGCTCAGGAATGGCAGCAGGCAGGTGTGAGTGCATCTGCACGCACAGTGAGGTGAAGACTTTTGGAGGATGGCCTGGTGTCAAGAAAGGCAGCAAAGAAGCCACTTCTCTCCAGGAAAAACATCAGGGACAGACTGATATTCTGCAAAAGGTACAGGGATTGGACTACTGAGGACCGGGGTTAAGTCATTTTCTCTGATGAATCCCCTTTCCGATTGTTTGGGGCATCCGGAAAAAAGCTTGTCCGGAGAAGACAAGGTGAGCGCTACCATCAGTCCTGTGTCATGCCAACAGTAAAGCATCCTGAGACCATTCGTGTGTGGGGTTGCTTCTCATGGCCAGGAAACTCCCCAGACCTTAATCCCATTGAGAACTTGTGGTCAATCCTCAAGAGGCGGGTGGACAAACAAAACCCCACAAATTCTGACAAACTCCAAGCATTGATTATGCAAGAATGGGCTGCCATCAGTCAGGATGTGGCCCAGAAGTTAATTGGCAGCATGCCAGGGTGGATTGCAGAGGTCTTGAAAAAGAAGGGTCAACACTGCAAATATTGACTCTTTGCATCAACTTCATGTAATTGTCAATAAAAGCCTTTGACACATATGATATGCTAGTAATTATACTTCAGTATTCCATAGTGACATCTGACAAAAATATCTAAAGACACTGAAGCAGCAAACTTTGTGAAAATTCTCAAACCTTTTGGCCACGACTGTAGACTTGGAGTCACTAGCCACTTTAATGATGGAACACTAGTCACTTTAACAATGTTTACATACTGCTTTACTCATCTCATATGTATATACTGTATTCTCTTCTACTGTATTTAGTCAATTCCACTCTGACATTGCTCATCCTAATATTTATATGTTTCTTAGTTCCATTATTTTACTTTTAGATTTGTGTGTACTGTTGTGTATCGTTTGATACTACCGCACTGTTGGAGCTATGAACACAAGCATCACATAACATCTGCTAAATATGTGTATGTGACCAATAAAATTTGATTTGATTTTAATTTGGGAGTATAGGGCCAACGGTAGATGGACTTCATCCCAATTTGGATCACTGTCTTGTGTAACAGTATAACTTTAGACCGTCCCCTCGCCCATAGCCGGGCACGAACCAGGGACCCTCTGCACACATCACCAACAGTCACCCTCCGAAGCATCGTTACCCATCACTCCACAAAAGCCGCGGCCCTTGCAGAGCAAAGGGGAACCACTACTTCAAGGTCTCAGAGCAAGGGGAACTACTACTTCAAGGTCTCAGAGCAAGGGGAACTACTACTTCAAGGTCTCAGAGCAAGGGGAACTACTACTTCAAGGTCTCAGAGCAAGGGGAACTACTACTTCAAGGTCTCAGAGCAAGGGGAACTACTACTTCAAGGTCTCAGAGCAAGGGGAACCACTACTTCAAGGTCTCAGAGCAAGTGACGTCACCAATTGAAACGCTATTTAGCGCGCACCGCTAACTAAGCTAGCCGTTTCACATCCGTTACACTCACCCCCCTTTTGACCTCCTCCTTTATCCGCAGCAACCAATGATCCGGGTCACGGCACCAATGTAACAGTATAACTTTAGACCGTCCCCTCGCCCATACCCGCTAACTAAGCTAGCCGTTTCACATCCCTTACACTTGCACGCCAAGGGGGAATGGGAGTGTGTGCGCATGTCCTCACATTCACTAACACCTCCTCTAGCAGGTCCCGCTCAGAAAAATCTTAATTGATGACTCACACTTTTGAATGGAAACCTGACTCCCCGTGACAATGTGACTGGACAATGTTGTTGTCGTGACTCCCTGTGACAAAGTGACAGGACAATGCTGTTGTCATCAAAGTTGTAGCACACTGCCACACTACACATACAATACTGGAGCATTTACAGTATCCAAACTACTGTCCAGTACTGCCTCAGGTCGTAAACAGGCCAACTGGACTCTGGACTCTCTGACCAGAGACAGAAAGAAGACAAATTGTTGTCGTGCGAATTGTGCAAATAATTCAATAATTTGTCAAGATTATGATCCACATTTTTCACCCTGTCCTGATCGTATCACCATGACGTATGTTTGTGTTGTAGGCCTAGACAGAGGACAGGATCAGGTCAGTTTCATTGACAGGTGGGAGTGAGTCGAATAGATAGATACGCTGTGTATCCAAAAGCTATTTTCATGACATAGTCACCATGGTCACCAAACTTGTCAAGATCACTTTCTGAGTCAAAATGTTGAGATCTACCGCTCTGATTTTTTATTTACATGACTTAAAAAAGGTAAGCCTACGGAACTTTAACCAATTAAAAACAGTTCTGTAGCAATGAGGTTTGTGCAGTAAACTATAAGCCCAATAGATTAACACCGCATGCTGGCTTTGCTTGAATTTACATGTCAACGCAGCAGACTGAGGGTCCGTCTCTCAACATCCCTCCTCTCTCCCTTTCCTCCACTGACACTGAACGAAAAGGGACACCGTCTTCCAGCTGATGGCGAAACTCGAGTCGCACAGCATTATTTCTGCCTCATGCACAAATGCATGTTGTTAGTCCATGACAGAGAAAGTTAAATATTCCTCGATATTAAAAAAGCCACAAGCCGCTAATAATAACTACAACAACGCCTATAGATCCACGTTCCTCCTCATTCATTACTGCTACTCTGCTTGTTGTGGCGCTGAGTGGAAATAGGAAGAACGCGCATTTTATGGGTTATAAAAGTGTTGAATACAAAGTGTTGACAGAGCTGAGTAAGAACTTAAACATGAACTCACTCATAAAAACAGCAGCTCTTTGCTGCATTCGTTGACAGTCTCTCTCTAGTCATAGTTTTAAACGTTAAGAAATCTCACAGTGTCAACTTTGCCGTAGCTTTCTTCTATGCCTGCTACGTTACTGCAGACTCGGTCATCTGAGCAATCTGATTGGCCAGCGGTGACATAATGCACTTGGTTTCCTCTCCAGGCCCACCGGGAAGGTAGAGTTTGTACCTTCAGACACATGAAATGGCAACAGTGTGTACCTTCAGACACATGAAATGGCAACAGTGTGTACCTTCAGACACATGAAATGGCAACCGTTTGCCCACCTGCCGCGCAGGGCAGCTGAATTGACTGCACCTACCACCAACAGCCAGAGAAAAAAAAAATAGGGACACAATGATTTATCGTTGGGTTTTTTACAGAAATGTTTGGCAATCGACTAGAAATGACTTGGAGATCGACAAGTCAATCGTGATCAACAGGTTGGTGACCACTGACATAGACTAACCTGGTGAATCCAGGTGAATGTTATGATCCCTCATTGATGTCACTTGTTAAATCCACTTCAATCCGTGTAGATGAAGGGGTAGGAGAGGTTAAAGAAGGATTTTTAAGCCTTGAGACAATCGAGGCACAGTGGCGGTTCTAGACCATTTCAACTGGGGGGGCAAGCTGGGGCCAGTTGTACTGTTAGAGGGGCCAGTTGTACTGTTAGAGGGGCCAGTTGTACTGTTAGAGGGGCCAGTTGTACTGTTAGAGGGGCCAGTTGTACTGTTAGAGGGGCCAGTTGTACTGTTAGAGGGGCCAGTTGTAATGTTAGAGGGGCCAGTTGCACTGTTAGAGGGGCCAGTTGTACTGTTAGAGGGGCCAGTTGTACTGTTAAAGGGGCCAGTTGTACTGTTAGAGGGGCCAGTTGTACTGTTAGAGGGGCCAGTTACATTAATAACGGATGTAAAAAAAAATGTTTTTAAAAGAACGACAGCAAAAACTAGTTATGTAAAAATGATTTCATACTCCACATTTAGGGGGCCGCAAGGGGGTCCAAAATAGTTGTCACAGGGGCACTGCAAAAACCCCCCAGAACCGCTAGTGCTGAGACATGGATGGTGTATGTGTGCCATTCAGAGGGTGAATGGGAAAGACTAAATATTGATTAAGTGCCTTTGAATGCGCACCGATTTGAGTGTGTCAAGAACTGAAACTCGGCTGAGGTTTTCATGCTCAACAGTTTCCCGTGTGTATCAAGAATGGAGGGGGGGGGGTGCAACTCAATATTAGGAAGGTGTTGAAAACGCCACATGTTTCAGCTTGTGGTTTTGATAGCTGAGCTGGACGCTGGACGGTGTATGAAAACATGACTTTAGCCAAGACTCAGGGAACCGTTTGGTGAAGGAGAGCCAAGATAATGAGACCTAGGGGCTAGTGAGGATGCCACACACAGACATCCACGAACATTAACAAACACACACACACACACACATGTTGCGAGTGTAACCGATGTGAAATGGCTAGCTAGTTAGCGGTGGTGCGCGCTAATAGCGTTTCAATCGGTGATGTCACTCGCTCTGAGACCTTGAAGTAGTTGTTTCCCCTTTGCTCTGCAAGGGCCACGGCTTTTCTGGGGCGATGGGTAACGATGCTTCGAGGGTGGCTGTTGTCGACGTGTGCAGAGGGTCCCTGGTTCGAGCAGAGGGTCCCTGGTTCGTGCAGAGGGTCCGTGGTTCGAGCAGAGGGTCCCTGGTTCGAACAGAGGGTCCCTGGTTTGAGCAGAGGGTCCGTGGTTCGAGCAGAGGGTCCCTGGTTCGAACAGAGGGTCCCTGGTTCGAACAGAGTGTCCCTGGTTCGAGCAGAGGGTCCGTGGTTTCGAGCAGAGGGTCCCTGGTTCGAGCAGAGGGTCCCTGGTTTGAGCAGAGGATCCCTGGTTCGAGCAGAGGGTCCCTGTTTCGAGCAGAGGGTCCCTGTTTCGAGCAGAGGGTCCCTGGTTCGAGCAGAGGGTCCCTGGTTGGGGCGAGGAGAGGGACGGAAGCGATACTGTTACACGAGCAAGCACTCACACACACACACACTCACACACACACACACACACTCACACACTCACACACACACTCACACACACGCACACACTCACACACACTCAGGCACACACTCTCACACACACTCACACACACACACGCACACACACACACACACACACGCATACACTCCAGCAGTATACCCTTGCTGTGACTGTGAAAACCCCAGGATGAGAATGTCAGCTGATGTCTTTGTTAAACTATATTACCTTGCACATCATCATATCTGACCCAGACCTTCCTACCTACCACATCTTCATGTCTGACCCAGACCTTCCTACCTACCACATCATCACGTCTGACCCAGACCTTCCTACCTACCACATCATCATGTCTGACCCAGACCTTCCTACCTACCACATCATGACTGACCCAGACTTTCCTACCTACCACATCATTATGTCTGACCCAGACCTTCCTACCTACACATCATCATTTCTGACCCAGACCTTCCTACCTACCACATCATGACTGACCCAGACTTTCCTACCTACCACATCATCATGTCTGACCCAGACCTTCCTACCTACCACATCATCATGTCTGACCCAGACCTTCCTACCTACCACATCATCATGTCTGACCCAGACCTTCCTACCTACCACATCATGACTGACCCAGACTTTCCTACCTACCACATCATTATGTCTGACCCAGACTTTCCTACCTACCACATCATGACTGACCCAGACCTTCCTACCTACCACATCATCATATCTGACCCAGACCTTCCTTCCTACCTACCACATCATCATATCTGACCCAGACCTTCCTTCCTACGACCACATCATTTGTCTGACCCAGATGTGTCATAGTCAATGACAGTTTACCTGCACCAATACCCAGACATATTCATCATGTCCCTTTTTGTATTCTCACTCGTCTTTACATTGCATTCATTGGAGAGTACTCACAACGGTCTTCTGCAACTAAACTATAGTTATATTCATTCTCACATATAGTTCGAACTATAGTCAATTTTAGCTATACAAGTACAAAAATAGTGACCCCGAACCACAGATATCCTATAAATGACTATGCCCAGAACATCCACAAATGCATTTAGGCCATAGGTCACATGGAATATAATTGTATTTTTGACCTGATAAAAATAACAACAGGTAATAAGTACATGACATCTGTGTGTGTGTGGATTTTATGGAAACCCAGGTGTTCTCATCCGTATCATTGCAGAATGGCCCTCGGCGCCTCTCTAGTGAGCTCACAACGACTCCTAGCGGACAAACCTGGAACACCAGTAGGGAATAAAATCCCTTCCGTTGCCTGATTGAGCATCCTCTACCAAACCTCTGAAGCGCAGTCGGGGAAACAAATAAGGACCCTTTTCTATACGATTTTTAATAGCACCTCTATTTTCACTCAACTTTTCACATAGATGTACAGCAGTCTGGTGATAAAGACACATGTGCATGACTTGCCACTTGGCCAGAAAACTTGATTGATAATGTCAATTCTGTGATTGAGAATTAAAACAACATTTATCAAACATGCGCAAAAGGTTCAAAGATAGAGAGGTGGATTTTTGTTATAAAACGAGAACATTTCAGACTCGTGTGTGAGACAATAACCGGAAACGATGTTCTATTAAGTGTGGATCCAGTCATGGAATTTGGCCTCTGGAATGTGGCGCTTTTTTTCTCCCCCCCTCACCAGAAGCTCGTCCCTTTTTCCTACTACCATCCGATTGGGCGAGACGCGTTCTTAGGAATGTCATGAAACTATTTAAATAGCACTTTGTCCCCTGGTTTACAGTTAAGTTCTAGCGTCCGATACCGGAGAGAATTACCATTAAATTAAAGCAACAAAAGAAACGACATTTCTGCGTATTAAATCAGAACCCTTTCCGTTAAAAAAAAGAAGAAAGAAACGCTTGAATATTGTGGATTATTATTGGATTTCCATTTCTATTTGGATTTGACTGTTTCTCTCTGCTCTTTTCATTCAACAGGTGGGTGAGCAATATTTCGATTTTCTTTCAAGGAATCTATCCAAATATATATATTTTTATTATTATATTCAATTATAAATAAATAATGTGACATAATAAAGTGTGAAATAATAATGTGTTTTGATGATTGTTTATTTAGATGTTTAAAAAAATGTATTTTATATATAAATATGAATATAATATATGACATTTAGCAGACGCTTTTATCCAAAGCGACTTGCAGTCATGTGTGCGCATACATGAACCTTTATGAAAAGTGGACCTTAGACGTTTCTATGTTAATTTTTCATAGGTAAAAACCAGTTTCACCATGAAGTTGACAGGAATATTTCTGCTGTTGATGCTTTGGACCTGCGAGAGCGTACGAGTTGCAGGTGAAATCATTTTCCTGATGAGTTCGTCTACTCTAGAATGAAAGGAGTTTGAGCTTCGATTCGAACAGTAAACTATAGAAAAACACCAACGTTTTTACATGCATTATTAAATCCTCTTAATGTATTGATTTACCCTGACAATGGTTCAACATAGAGATCATTTTAGAGTTTATTCTTCACAACAACAATAATCCATTCCAAAGACAAGTAGACAAAGACTAACTGTTTACGCTCATTCCCCGGTCTCCTGCACACAGAGAGCCGAGACGACAATAGCGTGTACGACCTGTTCGAGCTGGTCCACGTCTCCAAGAAGAACCACGGAGTGACCCTAGTGAAGGGCGACGACCCATACAGTCCCGCCTACAAGATCCTCAACCCGGACCTGATCCCCGAGGTCCCCGAGAGCTCCTTCAGGGACCTCATTGATTCCATCCACGCGGAGAGGGGATTCCTTCTCCTCCTCAACTTCAAGCAGTTCAAGCGGACCAGGGGCTCCCTCCTGACGGTGGAAAAGCGTGACGGATCCGGAGCCGTGTTCGAGATCGTCTCCAACGGGAAAGCGAACACCCTGGATGTGGTTTTCTCTACAGTGAATAAGCAACAGGTGGTGTCGATAGAAGATGTGGACTTGGCAACGGGCCACTGGAAGAATATTACGCTGTTCGTGCAGGAGGACCGGGCGCAGCTGTATGTTGGCTGTGAGGAGGTGAACACAGCGGAACTGGACGCTCCCATCCAGAGCATCCTCACTCAGGAGACTCCCATCACGGCGCGTCTCAGAATCGGGAAAGGAGCGGTGAAGGACCGGTTCATGGTAAGTGAAGCGCACATGCAGAGCTCACGCGACGACGCATGATGGACCCAGATAATATACGTTGTCGAGTTGCTTTAGATGTTTAGTAAGTGTTGAATATAGGATTGTGTAACACGTACACGCGTAAATATTATCGTGCGTAAAACCCATAGACCTATGCGTAAAAGTTACACACTGTATTGAAAACCCATCTGTGAAACCCTACGTGATCCATAGTGTTGCATAGAGCAGAGTGATAGTAACGGTGCAGTACTAGAGGTAAAAATGTACCATTGATTCTCGCAGGGGGTGCTCCAAAACGTTCGCTTTGTCTTTGGAACCACTTTAGAAGCGATACTGCGCAACAAAGGATGCCAAAACTGTAAGTAACATAATCATTAATAACAGAGAGCATCTTTGTGTGTTTATCCGTACATCACTGGTTGTTATGCTGAAGCCAGCAAGCCATTCCTAAGAATATGCATGACTGTTTAAAAGCCTCATGGGAACGTTGAGAAGGGGGGGGGGGATCACGTTTATATTGCCATGAAAAAGTTTACTAACACTTCAATGCCTCCCCAGGGCTGGGCACATTAACTCATTAACTTTTTGGGTGATTCAAGATAGTATGATGCTGCAATGTTCTGTAATACCCTGACTGTAGTTACATATTCCCAACTGTTATGTCACCCATGAGCCCTGGGGACTGTGTGTCTGTTGTGGTCTAGTGGGTATTACCAATACAGTCTACAGTGTGTCTGTTGTGGTCTGATGGGTATTAGCATTACAGTCTACAATGTGTCTGTTGTGGTCTAGTGGGTATTACCATTACAGTCTACAGTGCTCTAACTGTCTCTCTGTGTGTTCTTACTCCCTCCCTCTTTCTCCCAACCTCCTCTATATCCCTTCTTCCCTCCCTCCCACTTACTCCCCTCCCTCCCTCCAACCCTCTCCCACTCCATCTCATGTATCTCTCTCTCTCCCTCTCTCTCCCATCTGTATCCCTCCTTCTCCCCCGTTTCTCACTCCCCCTCTCTCGCTCTGTCTCCCCCTCCCTCTCCCTCTGTCTCCCCCTCCCTCTCCCTCTGTCCCCCTCCCCCCTCCCTCTCCCTCTGTCTCCCCCCCCTCTCTCCCTCTGTCTCCCCCTCCCTCTCCCTCTGTCTCCCCCTCCCTCTCCCTCTGTCTCCCCCTCCCTCTCCCTCTGTCTCCCCCTCCCACTCCCTCTGTCTCCCCCTCCCACTCCCTCTGTCTCCCCCTCCCTTTCCCTCTGTCTCCCCCCTCCCTCTGTCTCCCCCTCCCTCTCCCTCTGTCACCCCTCTCCCTCTGTCTCCCCCTCCCTCTGTCTCCCCTCCCCTCCCTCTCCCTCTGTCTCCCCTCTCCCTCCCTCTGTCTCTGTCTCTCCCTCCCTCTGTCTCTGTCTCCCCCTCCCTCTTCCTCTGTCTCCCCTCTCCCTCCCTCTTCCTCTGTCTCCCCCTCCCTCTCTCTCTGTCTCCCCCTCCCTCTCCCTCTGTCTCCCCCTCCCTCCCTCTTCCTCTGTCTCCCCCTCCCTCTACCTCTGTCTCCCCCTCCCTCTTCCTCTGTCTCCCCCTCCCTCTCCCTCTGTCTCCCCTCTCCCTCTGTCTCCCCCTCCCTCTCCCCCTATGTCTACCTTCTTCTCCCCTCATGTCCTTCCCTCTCCCTCTGTCTCCCCTCTCCCCCTGTCTCCCCTCTCCATATGTCTCCCCTCTCCATATGTCTCCCCTCTCCATATGTCTCCCCTCTCCCTCTGTCTCCCCTCTCCCTCTGTCTCCCCTCTCCCTCTGTCTCCCCTCTCCATATGTCTCCCCTCTCCATATGTCTCCCCTCTCCATATGTCTCCCCTCTCCCTCTCCATCTGTCTCCCCCTCCATCTCCCTCTGTCTCCCCTCTCCATATGTCTCCCCTCTCCCTCTGTCTCCCCTCTCCCTCTGTCTCCCCTCTCCTCAGCTGTTCTGACTGATAGAATCATCGTTATGGACAACCCCATCAATGGGTCCAGCCCTGCCATTAGGACTGACTACACTGGCCACA
>NC_056433.1:9006891-9031891 GCF_018296145.1 Oncorhynchus tshawytscha | reverse complement strand
TAGTGTGCAGTGCTGTTTTCATAGTGTGCAGTGCTGTTTTCATAGTGTGCAGTGCTGTTTTCATAGTGTGCAGTGCTGTTTTCATAGTGTGCAGTGCTGTTTTCATAGTGTGCAGTGCTGTTTTCATAGTGTGCAGTGCTGTTTTCATAGTGTGCAGTGCTGTTTTCATAGTGTGCAGTGCTGTTTTCATAGTGTGCAGTGCTGTTTTCATAGTGTGCAGTGCTGTTTTCATAGTGTACAGTGCTGTTTTCATAGTGTGCAGTGCTGTTTTCATAGTGTGCAGTGCTGTTTTCATAGTGTGCAGTGCTGTTTTCATAGTGTGCAGTGCTGTTTTCATAGTGTGCAGTGCTGTTTTTATAGTGTGCAGTGCTGTTTTCATAGTGTGCAGTGCTGTTTTCATAGTGTGCAGTGCTGTTTTCATAGTGTGCAGTGCTGTTTTCATAGTGTGCAGTGCTGTTTTCATAGTGTGCAGTGCTGTTTTCATAGTGTGCAGTGCTGTTTTTATAGTGTGCAGTGCTGTTTTCATAGTGTGCAGTGCTGTTTTCATAGTGTACAGTGCTGTTTTCATAGTGTGCAGTGCTGTTTTCATAGTGTGCAGTGCTGTTTTCATAGTGTACAGTGCTGTTTTCATAGTGTACAGTGCTGTTTTCATAGTGTACAGTGCTGTTTTCATAGTGTGCAGCGCTGTTTTCATAGTGTGGCTGCTAATGTAAAAACGTCTTTAGAAAATACATTTGATAGATTCTTCTTCTTTTTTTTTTTTTACCACCTACCTGAGTGACGACACGTTCTTCAAGTTCAAGAAATGACCTAGTCCTTTGTCACTGTCTCCGCCCCTCTGCAGAACTCTGCCACCGTATGCCGCAAGATCTCCTGCCCACTGATCCCCTGTGCCAACGCCACCGTGTCTGATGGAGAGTGTTGCCCGCGCTGTGGAACACGTAAGTTTCTCTATTCTCCATTGTTCCAACTCTAGAATTAGAATGAACGGTTCTGATTCTATGGTTCCATTTGTGTCGTTCCAACTTCCAACAAAACTATTCAGCTCTCAGGAAGTAACATAAAACATACAAACAAAGGCTTACAGTATACTACTGTATTATGAACCCAAAGCTTGTTCTGTTTTACTGTAAATCTATGAATGGCCTGAGTTGTCCTAAGGCTTAATGTCTCTAAGACAAACAGGCCATTTCAAACAACACTCCCATTTACTGCCAGCTATTTGGACCTCCTTCACCAACTAAAGAATGAAACCACAACAACTTTTCTGGATGTAAAGGTTTCTATTCAAGAAAACCTAATTCATTTTAAGGGTGATTTAAGTTCTCTGGCTCGTCAACGTATGAGTGTGTCGGGAACATTGGTGTGTTATCCACCCCAAAACATCTTTGAATCTTCAAATTTAATGGCTATAATTTGGCCAAATTGGTTTAAGTGGGATGGAAAATTGTTGGGCTGTTCAGCGCTGCCATCCTACACTCAAGAACAAGTGACATTTCCCACATACCTAAGACAGCAGTGGCCCCTGAAATCTAAAGACACATGGAGAACCTCTACCTTGGTCACTCAAAAGTTTTGACATGATCAAGAACCCTGCTATGAGCAAATTCAATTTGCTCTTTAAAGTAACAACAGTCAATGGGGGATCCCAGTCATATTTCTAGAAGGACTTATCCATTTCCACTGGCTTCCCTTTGGGTTTTCTCCTGCCCCTGAAATTCCTGGAGTGGGCCATCTCTCTGACTCTACACACACACACACACACACACACACACACACACACACACACACACACACACACACACACACACACACACACACCCGGGCTAAACTCAGTACATTAGACTGGAGCTTTAAGATCTTTAAGAGCTTATAACCCTCATTTTCTGCTTGGGGACTCTGCAGTCCAATAGCTCTCTCATTGTCTCCCTCTCTCTCCTCCTCCTCGCTCCTTCCCTCCCCTCCTCTTCCTCCTCTCCCTCCCTCCCTCCCTCTCCTCGCTCCTTCCCTCCCTTCCTCTCCTCGCTCCTTCCCTCTCACCTCCTCCTCCTCGCTCCTTCCTTCCTTCCTCCTCTCTTCCTCCCTCACCTACTCTACCTCCTCTCCCTCCCCTCCCTCCCTCCTCTTCCATCTATCCTCACTCTTTCTCGCTCCTCCTCTCCCTCCTTCTCTCGCTGTCTCCATAGTGAGTGACTATGCGGAGGACGGCTGGTCCCTGTGGTCTGAATGGACACACTGTTCCGTGTCTTGTGGGCGGGGCATTCAGCAGAGGGGCCGTTCCTGCGACCGCATCAATAACAACTGCGAGGGAACCTCCGTCCAAACTAGGGACTGCTACCTTCAGGAGTGTGACAAACGCTGTGAGTTCAGTGTTCACATGACAAACGACCAAACAAATCACATTCATCAATCGTCACACAGGGAAACTTCTATCATACATTTTTGTATCCATGGTGACAGAAACGATAGACCTGCACTCACATCTAAGTATCCATCCACAGATCAGCCACCTGTGTCTCTACAGAGCAACAAGTCACTGCCATAACACATATTTTACCCTGTTTTGACTGGACAATGACCCATAACCAAGTTTCTCATTGACCCCTGACCTTTAACCTCTGACCCCTGCTCTGTGTTGTCCCTCCAGTCAAGCAGGACGGCGCCTGGAGCCACTGGTCCCCCTGGTCTTCCTGCTCGGTCACCTGTGGGGCGGGTGTCATCACCCGTATTCGCCTCTGCAACTCCCCCACACCCCAGCTGGGAGGCAAGGACTGCCAAGGAGAGGGAAGACAGACTGAGAAGTGCACCAAGTCACCCTGCCCCAGTGAGTACCATTAGTCACAGGCTTTTATGCACAAGACCTGAGTCATCTCCATTTGACATCAGTCAAATGCCTTTTCATGCACACCACACCGTGAGATGTTTCTAGTCAAATGCCTTTTCATGCACACCACACTGTGAGATGTTTCTAGTCAAATGCCTTTTCATGCACACCACACTGTGAGATGTTTCTAGTCAAATGCCTTTTCATGCACACCACACTGTGAGATGTTTCTAGTCAAATGGCTTTTCGTGCACACCACACTGTGAGATGTTTCTAGTCAAATGCCTTTTCATGCACCACACCGTGAGATGTTTCTAGTCAAATGCCTTTTCATGCACACCACACCGTGAGATGTTTCTAGTCAAATGCCTTTTCATGCACACCACACTGTGAGATGTTTCTAGTCAAATGCCTTTTCATGCACACCACACCGTGAGATGTTTCTAGTCAAATGCCTTTTCATGCACACCACACCGTGAGATGTTTCTAGTCAAATGCCTTTTCATGCACACCACACCGTGAGATGTTTCTAGTCAAATGCCTTTTCATGCACACCACACCGTGAGATGTTTCTAGTCAAATGCCTTTTCATGCACACCACACCGTGAGATGTTTCTAGTCAAATGCCTTTTCATGCACACCACACTGTGAGATGTTTCTAGTCAAATGCCTTTTCATGCACACCACACTGTGAGATGTTTCTAGTCAAATGCCTTTTCATGCACACCACACTGTGAGATGTTTCTAGTCAAATGGCTTTTCGTGCACACCACACTGTGAGATATTTCCAGTCAAATACATCATCTCAATCCTCATCTTATCTCTACATAGTCAGTTTCCCTAGCAGATTGTCACTGTTTGTTTGGCAAGTCAATAAACAAGAATTTGTCTAAAGAAACAAAAACTGTTACTCAGGCTACTTGTCATTGTGTCTATTTAATACAACACAGACCCTACTAGGGACACCACGTACACCTGTACTGACCTGTACCTGTCTCTCTTCTTCACTCTCAGTCAACGGTAACTGGGGACCCTGGTCGCTATGGGATACCTGCTCTTCCACCTGTGGGGGAGGAGCCCAGACACGTAAACGTCTCTGCAACGACCCCGCCCCCAAATATGGTGGTAAGGAGTGCCAGGGTGACTCCAAGGCCAGTCAGCTGTGCAACAGGAACGCCTGCCCCATCGGTGAGTAGCAGGCGCTGGATGAGTAGCCCACGTCTCTTATAACTCCTACATGCTGTGAATTAGTTGCTCAAATTGTCGGTTTTAGACAGTTTAGTTAGTACACTAAACCTTTCAAAATATTACTTTTAATTATCTTAGGGCTTATTAAAGACATTAAAGTCTACTTAAACACAGACAGCACTTAGTACTTAGAAGCAGTCGGTAATCAGTACTGAAAGCCAATGTCTCTCTCCTCAGATGGTTGTCTGTCTAACCCCTGCTTTCCTGGGACCAAGTGCACCAGCGTTCCCGATGGAACATGGAGTTGTGGGAAATGTCCCACTGGTTACTCTGGTGACGGCATCAAGTGTGAGGACATTGACGAGTGTAAAGAGGTTCCTGATGCTTGCTTCGTGTTCAACGGAGTCCACCGCTGTGAGAACACTGACCCCGGTTACAACTGTCTGCCCTGTCCCGCACGCTACTCTGGACCTCAGCCCTTCGGCAGGGGAGTGGAGGAGGCCACCGCCAAGAAACAGGTAGGTAGCATCACCTGGTGCTGTGGAATACAGTTGGGATGATAGTCCTGTCATACTGTATCTCTGTCCTCAGTTGATTTAGAACTTTAGAAATATGGAATTTAGAATTAAGAATTTAGAATTAAGAATTTGGAATTTACAAGATCAAAGATCGCTTTACAAAAGCCTAGCTTTTCTTTGACCAGATCATACTGCCAACCCTGTTACATGGCGGTCAGCAGATTGTGCTCTTTGAAAACAAAGCCAGGTAGCCACAATATTTCCTGGCTTGTCTGACCAACTCTTCTATTCCGTTTACTCCAGGTGTGTACACCACGTAACCCCTGCTTGGATGGGAGCCACGACTGCAACAAGAACGCACGCTGTAACTACCTGGGACACTTTGCCGACCCCATGTACCGCTGTGAGTGTAAGCCTGGCTATGCTGGAAACGGACACATCTGTGGTGAGGACACGGACCTGGACGGATGGCCCAACCAAGACCTGGTCTGTGTGGAGAACGCCACCTACCACTGCAAGAAGGTATGCACTTCCTGACTCGTATAGATCCCTGAATAGATCCCGCTTGCTGTTTAACTAGTAAAAACCACACATCCCTTTTGAGTGCCGTGCCAATGCTGACTGCAATTAGAAAGAACCAATCTTTTTGAAAGAAAAACAAAAAACGGGTTAATGTCTTAAAGGACAATAGTTAAATATAATATTCATGCTTGTTGACTACATCGCGTAAACGTATGATGGGACTTTTCTTTTGTAGGACAACTGCCCCAACCTTCCCAACTCAGGCCAAGAAGACTACGACAAGGATGGTGTTGGTGACGCGTGTGACAACGATGATGACAACGATGGCATTCCTGACGACAGGGTAAGTGAAGAATGAATCATTGATTCACTCATTGAAGGTCTGATGTCCTTCCCCTTACTGAGAGAAATGTATCCAGGTTATGCTACCTCTTGGGTGGTCAGTGTGTGTGTGTGTGTGTGTGTGTGTGTGTGTGTGTGTGTGTGTGTGTGTTCAGTTTTGGCAGTGAGACATGTGGTTTTACATTCATCATTCATGCTGTGAAATAAGGGAAAGGAAAACAAAAAAGAAAACCACATTTTTTTTTGCCTTCAGAGACAAAAAGCTCAAATCCCAACACAGAGGTACCACTCTGAACGAGCTGCGGTGTAAACTGCTAGTCCTAACATTATATTTGGGACCGGGCCTAAATAGGCAACATGCTTTCATCCTTCCTCTCTCTATATAGGTTACACAGACCACAGCAAGTTAAAAGCACAGTATCTGAAATGAATATATCATGTCAGATGTTTTCCTAAGCAAGGCAGTGGACACGACGGATTCTTCTGGCGGTTCTGAGGCTGGAGTAATTGAATAGTGCTCTCTCCCTCCCCCTCTATCACTCCCTCTCTCCATCTCTCTCCCTCCCCCTCTATCACTCCCACTCTCCATCTCTCCCTCCCCCTCTATCACTCCCTCTCTCCATCTCTCTCCCTCCCCTCTATCACTCCCCCTCTCTCTCTCCCCCTCTCACCCCCTCTCCATCTCTCTCCCTCCACCTCTATCACTCCCTCTCTCTCCCTCCCCCTCTCTCTCTCTCTCCCTCCCCCCCTCTATTGCTTCCTGTCTCCATCTCTCTTCCTCCCCCTTTCTCCCTCCCCTCTCCCCCTCTCTCGCTCCCTCCCCTCTATCGCTTCCTGTCTCCATCTCTCTTCCTCCCCCTTTCTCCCTCCCCTCTCCCCCCTCTCTCTCCCCCCCCCTCTATCTCTCCATCTCTCTGTCTCCCTCTCTCTCTCTCTTTCCAACCTCCGTCTCTCTGCCTCTCTCCCCTCCTCTCCCTCTCACCCTCTCTTTCTCCCTCCCCCTCAATTTCTCTCCTCTGCCTCTCTTTCTCCCTCCCTCTCTCGCTCCCCATCTACCCTTCTCTCCCTCTCCCTCTCCCTCCCCCTCCCCCTACCCCCCCTCTCCCCTCTCTACAGGATAACTGCCCGTTCGTGTACAACCCCAGGCAATATGACTATGACAGAGATGATGTTGGAGATCGTTGTGATAACTGTCCTTACAACAGCAACCCTGACCAGACCGACACAGACAACAATGGGGAAGGAGACGCCTGCTCTGTGGACATTGATGGAGATGGTGAGACTCTAAACCTGCTTAGTTGGACTCTGACCTAAGAGACTCTGACCTAAGAGACTCTGACCCAAGAGACTCTGACCCAAGAGACTCTGACCCAAGAGACTCTGACCTAAGAGACTCTAAACCTGCTTAGTTGGACTCTGACCTAAGAGACTCTAACCTAAGAGACTCTGACCTAAGAGACTCTGACCTAAGAGACTCTGACCTAAGAGACTCTGACCTAAGACACTCTGACCTAAGAGACTCTGACCTAAGAGACTCTGACCTAAGAGACTCTAACCTAAGAGACTCTGACCTAAGAGACTCTGACCTAAGAGACTCTGACCTAAGAGACTCTGACCTAAGAGACTCTGACCTAAGAGACTCTAACCTAAGAGACTCTAACGTTGCTTATCTGTCCCTATTTAAGACCTATACGATATAATGAACATGCTGTAGATTGGTGTTGAATGCAGGCACCACACCGTTCAATGACAACGCTTTGAAACCAAGTGCAAATTGACAGTATGCACAAGCATGCATTCCATTACTAGCTCAACTACAAGTCATTTTCCTCACCTTCCTCCTCTTCCCCTGAATAACAACTACTGTGATTGGTCCAACAGGTATTCTGAATGAGAAAGACAACTGCCCGTACGTCTACAACGTGGACCAGCGAGACACTGACCTGGATGGTGTGGGAGACATGTGTGACAACTGTCCTCTGGAACACAACCCTGACCAGGTGTGTGTACATACACTTACAACCTATTCCACACACACACACACACACACGTGCAGTCAGAGATGCGTAGGGGTACACATGCATGCCACTATCACAAACACTGTCTGTCATTCTAGAAGAACTCTCTCTGTTGAGTGATCGCTGCACTGGGTCGCTGTACTGGGTCGCTGTACTGGGTCGCTGTACTGGGTCACTGTACTGGGTCACTGTACTGGGTCGCTGTACTGGGTCACTGTACTGGGTCACTGTACTGGGTCACTGTACTGGGTCGCTGTACTGGGTCACTGTACTGGGTCACTGTACTGGGTCGCTGTACTGGGTCACTGCACTGGGTCGCTGTACTGGGTCGCTGCACTGGGTCACTGCACTGGGTCGCTGTACTGGGTCGCTGTACTACTGGGTCGCTGTACTGGGTCGCTGCACTGGGTCGCTGTACTGGGTCTGGGTCACTGTACTGGGTCGCTGTACTGGGTCGCTGCACTGGGTCGCTGTACTGGGTCGCTGTACTGGGTCACTGTACTGGGTCACTGTACTGGGTCACTGCACTGGGTAGATGTAATGGGTCACTGTACTGGGTCATTGCACTGGGTCACTGTACTGGGTCACTGTACTGGGTCACTGCACTGGGTAGATGTAATGGGTCACTGTACTGGGTCATTGCACTGGGTCGCTGCACTGGGTCATTGCACTGGGTCACTGTACTGGGTAGATGTAATGGGTCACTGTACTGGGTCATTGCACTGGGTAGATGTAATGGGTCACTGTACTGGGTAGATGTAATGGGTCACTGTACTGGGTAGATGTAATGGGTCACTGTACTGGGTCGCTGTACTGGGTAGATGTAATGGGTCACTGTACTGGGTAGATGTAATGGGTCACTGTACTGGGTAGCTGTAATGGGTCACTGTAATGGGTCACTGTACTGGGTCACTGGGTAGATGTACTGGGTCACTGTACTGGGTAGATGTAATGGGTCACTGTACTGGGTAGATGTAATGGGTCACTGTACTGGGTAGATGTAATGGGTCACTGTACTGGGTAGATGTAATGGGTCACTGTACTGGGTAGATGTAATGGGTCACTGTAATGGGTCACTGTACTGGGTAGCTGTAATGGGTCACTGTACTGGGTCACTGTACTGGGTAGCTGTAATGGGTCACTGTACTGGGTCGCTGTACTGGGTCGCTGTACTGGGTCACTGTACTGGGTTGCTGTACTGGGTAGATGTAATGGGTCGCTGTACTGGGTCGCTGTACTGGGTCACTGTACTGGGTCACTGTACTGGGTCACTGTACTGGGTCACTGTAAGTCTAGGCTGTATCATGCCATGTTAAGGTGGAGTTATATCCTCTATATCCTCCTCCTATATCCAGCTCAGGGGCACATACAGCATGCACAGTGAGCCGGGCTTTTCAATGGGGCATTGACATTGGCTTTGACTGCTCAGAAGGAAAGGTGGAGTGATGGATGGGGTAGAGGCCAGGGTGGGGCCCCGGGCTGGTTGTTATTACCCAGGAATGGGCTCGCCCCTGGATGTATGCGTGCCCCGTCGGGCGTCAGCACACACACAAGCCCCGTGTGGATCCCACCTGTGCCATGCTAGACTGACGACCAGGAATGTGTTCGGAACAACAGGACTCAGTTAGGGGGGAAATGGGCGGAATTCACACCAATCCAATCCTTCCCTCTCTCCCTCCCTCGCCTCGTGTGAGGCAATGAAATCTGTGTGTAGTCTTGCCAAGCAGCAGGCACAGGAGATTCATGTCTGCAGGGATATGGCTAGAATGCTTCTGTCTGTGGAAAGACCTGCCTACTGGTGCTAGTGGAGGAGAGGAGGAGAGAGGGAAGAATGGAGGGAAGGAGGAGGAGAGAAGGAAGGAAGGAGGAAGAGAGAAGGGGTGTGTTTATAGGGTACAGGGTTTATAGAATACTTTGATTGTCAGCAGATGAAAAGCTCCACCAGAAGACAAATTGATCTTGGCAGGTTTAGAGAGGGGAGAGTAAACAGAGCCTGGGGATAGTCCATCATGAGAGGAGAGATATGAGGAAATGAGAGGTTAAACGAATGGTACAGCTGGAAATCCAATCAGCATCAGGTGTCATTCTCTTCCCCATGTTCTACACTTTACCTGTAGGGAGGAAACACAAAACAGACCCTAGATCAGTGTCAAAGGAGATCTACAGTAGGAGTCTAGGAGAGGAGCACAGAATTTACCCCACATCGGTGTCTCAGGGCAACTCACAGTATGTTAACTAATCTCCACCAACTCACAGAGCACAGAATTTACAGTATGTTAACCCCACCACTCGGTGTCTCAGGGCAACTCACAGTATGTTAACTAATCTCCACCAACTCACAATATGCTAAGTAATCTTCACCAACAGGTGTATCTACTGTGTTGCAACCACTAACATTAGCTAGCATGCTAATGTAAATCGCCATTTACCTCTACAGGTTGACTCTGATGACGACCGTGTGGGAGACAAGTGTGACAGCAACCAGGACATCGATGAGGACGGCCACCAGAATAACCTGGACAACTGCCCCTACATCCCCAACGCTAACCAGGCCGACCATGACAAAGACGGCAAGGGAGACGCCTGCGACCACGATGATGACAACGACGGGATCCCTGATGAGAAAGACAACTGCAGACTGGCCTTCAACCCTGACCAGCTCGACTCTGATGGTGAGTTAGATGAAGAATAGGAGAGATACGAGATAACATTGGAGTACAATTTCTTATTCAACTAATAAAGTTCTCAACATTAGTTAACGGTTAAGTTCATTAGCTGCTTCATCCTAAAACATGTCATTACTGAATTTTCAATCTTCTTCCAGGTGACGGTCGCGGAGATGTTTGCAAAGATGATTTTGACCAAGACAACGTCCCTGACATCTACGACGTGTGTCCGGAGAACTTTGACATCAGCGAAACGGACTTCAGGAAGTTCCAGATGGTTCCCCTGGACCCCAAGGGAACATCCCAGATCGACCCCAACTGGGTGGTCAGACATCAGGGCAAAGAGCTGGTCCAGACCGTCAACTGTGACCCTGGCATTGCTGTTGGTGAGTGGATTGGTTGGGTGGTTGGTTGATTGGTGGGTGGCTTGATTGATTGATTCTAGACTTTGGGATATCTCAAAATAACCCAAGCCTAACTAAAAAAACACCATCCTCTCACTGACATCTTCTCTGTTTCTCCGTTCTCAGGTTTTGATGAGTTCAACTCTGTGGACTTCAGTGGTACCTTCTTCATCAACACAGAGCGAGATGATGACTATGCCGGCTTTGTGTTCGGCTACCAGTCCAGCTCCAGGTTCTACGTGGTGATGTGGAAGCAGATCACACAGACCTACTGGAACAACAAACCCACCAAGGCTCAGGGATACTCAGGACTGTCCATCAAGGTGGTCAACTCTACTACTGGACCTGGAGAGCACCTCAGGAACGCTCTCTGGCACACGGGCAACACCCCAGGACAGGTAAGATGGACAAACACACAAACACACACAGGAAACACCTCAGGACAACACCACCTAACTCTCCCTATATTTCTCCTTTCTTCTCTAGGTGAGGACTCTGTGGCACGACCCTAAGAATGTTGGCTGGAAAGACTTCACAGCCTACAGATGGCACCTGATCCACAGACCAAGAACAGGACACATCAGGTAAGCACTGGAGACTCATTGGCCTGGTGGAGAGTTCTGAGGCTTTCCATAATGCCAGTATTTACTGTATGTCCTCTGATGGTTTGTCTCAAGAGTCTTGTTTGTAATTTCAGAGTGGTCATGTACGAGGGGAAGAGGATCATGAAGGATTCCGGGAGCGTATACGACAAGACGTACGCAGGCGGAAGACTAGGTCTCTTTGTCTTCTCGCAAGAGATGGTATACTTCTCAGACCTCAAGTATGAATGCAGAGGTAAGCAACAAGGACATTTCTACATCTTACTATCTCCAACAACACTTGTTTAGTGGAATCTCTTTCACAATAGACTTGTGTGAAATACCAGACCACATAACTTAACTGTTTTGTTCTAAGTTAATGCTTGACTTTTGTCCTTTGTTTTTTTTCAGATGCATAATTGCACGGAGCAGGAAGCTCTTGGAACAATGCACCTTTCTGTATATATGAACGATATGTATCCAATACAATGTCCAGGGACTGTTTTTTTCTACTCCTCTTTTCTTCTGCGGGACTCACACTGAAGGGGGTGGGGGGATTCTGTTGTGGTCAGCCTCGGGGTAAATTGATGCTGGTTTGGACAGAGAACCATCCAGGTGACTGCCAGTCAAAGATCAGAGAAGCTACTCCTACCCACCCAGAGCAGGTAGAGACGGGGAAAAAAGCAGCCCATTTGCTTGGCCTGAGTGAGAGACCGACCGATGTTCCCAACTGTCCGGACGATCTCTCTCTGATCTGAAAGACCTCATTCATCCCTGTGCGTGAAAGTCTCCCGATGGACAACTATGCACTTCCAAACTTTTACATCTCTCTCGTTATCCATCTTTCTATCCATCTCTCTCGCTATCCCTCTTTCTATCCATCTCTCTCTCGCTATCCCTCTTTCTATCCATCTCTCTCGCTATCCGTCTTTCTATCCATCTCTCTCTCACTATCCGTCTTTCTATCCATCTCTCTCTCACTATCCGTCTTTCTATCCATCTCTTTTTTGTTCTGGAATGGACGTCCCAAAGAAAGACTATGTGATGTTCCGTTTATATAAAAACAAATCTAGGCGGATGTAGGTTCTGAACGATACGACTCTGATGATGAGGGTTTTTGGCTCAGTGGTTGAAGAACGCAATAAGACATTTTTACTTTAAGTTTTGTCAGGAAAGGACTTGTAGTCCTTGGAAGTCAGTTGCGTAAAAACAACAAGATATGGAGGATGGTGTATGCATGATGTATATACGTATGTTTGTGTGTAAATAAGAAGACATTTAACGCTCGCTTTTACCCCTCTATATATGTTCCCTTGGAGACAAAAGAAAACAAACCAAAATTAAAACGAGCCAAAATACTTTTTTGTCAAATACATGATTGCTTGTAGGCTTTGTGGCTGGCATTATATTGATATAGTTCAGTTGAAATGGAACATAGTGATACTCAGGGTAAGATGGGAGCGGCCATCTTAGCATATCAAACCATTGCAGAAAATGACATGGGAGGGCCAATTAAAAAAGGGCATTGTCAGTGCCAGTAAGTCAAAGCCATTCTGTCTATTACGACATTTTCCATTTCGAACATTAAATGTTACAAATATTCTGTTAATTTATTTTACAAATGTAAAAAGATCAATTTAGAAACATTGAACATCTTTAGAAGCTTAAAAAAAATGAAATTTTGTTTGACGATTGAGTTGAAGTAGCTGAAGTAGCCTTATGTGATTAGCATGAAGTTGTAAGCAACAAGAACATTTCCCAGGACATAGACATATCTGATATTGGAAGAAAGCTTAAATTCTTGTTAATCTAACTGCACTGTCCAATTTACAGAAGCTATTACAATGAAATAATACCATGCTACTGTTTGAAAAAAGTGCACAGTTGTGAACTTAAAAATGTATTAATAAACCAAATAAGCACATTTGGGCAGTCTTAAAACAAAATTTTGAACAAAATGCAATGGTTCATTGGATCAGTCTAAAACGTTGCACAGGCACTGCTGCCATCTAGTGGCCAAAATCTCAATTGCGCCTTGGCTTTAATAATACATTATGGCCTTTCTCTTGCATTTCAAAGATGATGGTACGAAAAAGTACAAATGAAATGCATGTTTTTTCTTTGTATTATCTTATACCAGATTTAATGTGTTATATTCTCCTACATTAACTTAACATTTTCACAAACTTCAAAGTGTTTCCTTTCAAATGGTGTCAATAATATGCATATCCTTGCTTCAGGTCCTGAGCTACAGGCAAATAGATTTGGGTATGTCATTTTAGGCAAAAAATACTTTGAGGAAGTAAAGACTTATTCCCCAGTGTTCAAGGTGTAAACTGATCCAGAGTCAGTCAGACTGGTGCCTTTGGTGTCAGAAGTGGGATCTTACTCTAATCCCATTATAGCCATGGTTAGAACTAGGGCATCTGACTCAGAATGGCATGTATGTGACCGGTGTATCCTTTTCTTCTGAGATTAAAAACAAAGGAACCTTTGATGTACACATAATACCTCATTGCTGTTGTATAATTAATTTGATCGGGAAAAAAAAAAGTTTTTTTTTTTTTCATTGTACGCTTACAGAATACAAATGGATCAACATCTTATTGCTACTGTACCATGAATCTGTAAATATTACTACTTTTCTTTTCAAAACAGACCCCCCCCACCCAACACCCCCTACAGTAAAAAAACAAACAGTCAAATGGGAGAGTTGTTTTTATATACATATTCTATTTTTGCTTTTGTGTCTTTTGTCCAGTGCTCTTTTAATGGATAAATTATTGTTCTGTTTTGCTTTGTCTTTGCTGTTCTGTGTGTGAGAGATCGATTCGTGTAGATAAATGCTATTTAAATAATTTATCAGGATTCGCTGCCTGCGGAAGGGGGCGTGTCCATATGTATAAACGGTTTGCACACTGACATGAGGATGTTCTGTTTATCGTTTATATTTTTATTTTTACCGTTATTTTTGTACAATTTAGTGAGGCTTGATGTCTGTAAACATTTTTACTTAGTTGTGCAATGTTTTTAAAAAATGATGTTTTTATCCATAGCAATTATTTTGTTATATATACTTCAGAAACAATAAATAGTTGTTGAAATCCATTCTCTGTCTGTATTCACGTCTTTTCACAAACACACATTCAATTATTTTCATTTTTTTCCTTTATTTAACCAGGCAAGTCAGTTAAGAACAAATTCTTATTTTCAATGACGGCCTAGGAACAGTGGGTTAACTGCCTGTTCAGGGGCAGAACGACAGATTTGTACCTTGTCAGCTCGTTTGAACTTGCAAACTTCCGGTTACTAGTCCAACGCTCTAACCACTAGGCTACCCTATTGAATTGATATTTTTGTCTTAAACAAAACTAATACTAACTGCATAAAGTCTAAATACAGTGCATGGATTTGCAACTGAGCCGAGTACAATAGCATCCAGTGCAGGCTCAAAGTCCTCGTAGAACACACAATAGCATCCAGTGCAGGCTCAAAGTCCTCGTAGAACACACAATAGCATCCAGTGCAGGCTCAAAGTCCTCGTAGAACACACAAGAGCATCCAGTGCAGGCTCAAAGTCCTCGTAGAACACACAAGAGCATCCAGTGCAGGCTCAAAGTCCTCGTAGAACACATTCAGTCACCATCATTAACATGAGCACAGCTATCCGTCTCAAAGTCAGTGTTAGGCCCTTATTCAAAGAGCCTAATGGGGCTGTGTCTATAGATCCTCTTCTTTGTCCCTGTTAAAGACACATGCCTTCCTCAGGGGCACATGAGGAATGTAGCATGGATCTATCTAACCCTCCGAGAACAGGGGTTAAAGAACATTGAAAGGCAATGTAAGATCGGACACCACCATGTCGTCTCTCTTTGTGATGCTGAGAGATCAATTATGTACAAACATATTACTCGATTGGAAGATACAGGCATTGTTGTAACTTCTGCATGCATAACGTCAATGTTGGGGTGGAAAATAGCTTTCTCGAGACTAATAGGTTGAAGAACAGCCTTAGCCCCTCAGCCATCGGCTGTCCCAAATGGCAACCTATTCCCCATATGGCTCTGGTCAAATATAGAGCACTATATAGGGAATAGGGTGCTTTTGGGGTCTAAGCCATGGTCCATGTTTATTCAGACCCCCATTCTACTGGTCCTGTGATAGAAGAAGCACTACCACGTAGCCTACACAGATGATACATCAACCCTCATTGCTAGGAAGAGAAATACACTACATGACCGAAAGTATGTGGGCACCTGTTCGTCGAACATCTCATTCCAAAATCATGGGAATTAATAAAGAGTTGGTCCCGTCCTTTGCTGCTATAACAGCCTCCACTCTTCTGGAAAGGCTTTTCACTAGATATTTGAACAGGGTTCTGTGCATGACCGTCAAGTTCTTCCACACCGATCTTGACAAACAATTTCTGTATGGACCTTGCTTTGTGCACGGGGGCATTGTCATGCTGAAACAGGAAAGGGCTATCCCCAAACTGTTGCCACAAACTTGGAAGCACAGAATTGTCTAAAATGTAATTGTATGCTGTAGAGTTAAGATTTCCCTTCCCTGGAACTAAGGGGCCTAGCCTGATCCATGAAAAACAGCGGCAGACCATTATTCCCCCACCAAACTTTACAGTTGGCACTATGCATTGGGGCAGGTAGCGCTCTCCTGGCATCTGCCAAACCCAGATTCGTCTGTTGGACTGCCAGATGGTGAAGCGTGATTCATCACTCCAGAGAACGTGTTTCCACTGCTACAGAGTCCAATGGCGCCAACCTTTACACCACTCCAACCAATACCTGGCATTGTGCACGGTGATTTTAGGCTTGTGTGCGACTGCTCGGCCATGGAAACTAATTTCAGGAAGCTCCCAACGAACAGGTATTGTTCTGACATTGCTTCCAGAGGCAGTTTGGAACTCAGTATTGTGTGTTGCAACTGAGGACAGACAATATTTTATTTTAGGGTCTCGTTCTGTGAACTTATGAGCCGTTGTTGCTCCTAGAGGTTTCCACTTCACAATAACAGCACCTACAGTTGACCGGGGAAGTTCTAGCAGGGCAGAAATTTGACAAACTGACTTTTTGGAAAGGTGGCATCCTACGACAGTGTCACGTTGAAAGTCACTGAGCTCTTCAGTAAGGCCATTCTACTGCCAATGTTTGTCTATGGAGATTGCATGGCTGTGTGCTCAATTGTATACACCTGTCAGCAACGGGTGTCGCTGAAATAGCCAACTCCACTAATTTGAAGGGGTGTCCACATACTTTTGGATAATGTATATAGTGTGTATGAATAGTCAGGATGGGGTGAATCCTGGCTTCTGCATCAGTACATTTTGCAGAATTTCCAACTGACATCATTATAGTAGGGGGTGGCAGGTAGCCTAGTGGTTAGAGTGTTGGGCCAGTAACCAAAAGGTTGCTGGATCAAATCCCTGAGCTGACATGTAAAAAATATGTTGTTCTGCCCCTGAAAAAGGCAATTAACCCACTGTTCATTGTAAATAAGAATTTGTTATTAACTGACTTGCCTAGTTAAATAATGGTTACATTTTATAAATAAATAGTAACTTGGCCAGCAGGAAAAGTAGTCTGTGTGATGTTTGAGATACAGAGGTGGTATAGAGTGAATCCCATCTTGAGATACAATACTCACCCATAATCATTTTTACACCAAAGTTTTTGCCAAATCTCCCATTGACATCCATGCATAATATACACACAAAGTCATGATTTAACACCTCTGTGAGGGGAGATTTGTTCAGAAAAACATCCCCAAGTCATCGTGATTATTACCCTTACAAAAAAAGATTGCAGTTTTTAAACTGCAGGTAAAAGTGCACTAACTGCAGTCGACTGTGATATTTTGGACCCAGTAATTGCAGAATAACTGCAGTCGACTGTGATATTTTGGACCCAGTAATTGCAGAATAACTGCAGTCGACTGTGATATTTTGGACCCAGTAATTGCAGAATAACTGCAGTCGACTGTGATATTTTGGACCCAGTAATTGCAGAATAACTGCAGTCGACTGTGATATTTTGGACCCAGTAATTGCAGAATAACTGCAGTCAACTGTATGACTTTCCCGAAGCGGAACCTGTGTTTTGCCCTCCACCCAGGACAATGGATCGGATCCCAGCCGGCGAACCTAAACAACGTCACCGTAAAAGGGGCAAACAAAGCGGTCTTCTGGTCAGACTCCGGGGACGGGCACATCGTGCACCACTCCCTAGCATTCTCCTCGCCAATGTCCAGTCTCTTGACAACAAGGTTGATGAAATCCGAGCAAGGGTAGCATTCCAGAGAGACATCTGAGACTGTAACGTTCTTTGCTTCACGGAAACATGGCTCACTCGAGAGACTATCGGAGTCGGTGCAGCCAGCTGGTTTCTTCACGCATCACGCGGACAGAAACAAGCATCTTTCTGGTAAGAAGAGGGGTGTAGGGGTATGCCTTATGGTTAACGAGACGTGGTGTGATCATCACAACATACAGGAACTCAAGTCCTTCTGTTCACCTGACTTAGAATTCCTCACAATCAAATGTCGACCGCATTATCTACCAAGGGAATTCTCTTTGATTATAATCACAGCCGTATATATTCCCCCCCAAGCAGGCACATCGATGGCCCTGAACAAAATGTATTTGACTCTATGTAAACTGGAAACACATATCCTGAGGCTGCATTTATTGTAGCTGGGGATTTTAACAAGGCTAATCTGAAAACAAGACTCCCTAAATTCTATCAGCATATTGATTGTGCTACCAGGCTGGTAAAACCCTGGATCATTGTTATTCTAACTTCCGCGACACATATAAGGCCCTCCCCCGCCCTCCTTTCGGAAAAGCTGACCACGACTCCATTTTGTTGCTTCCAGCCTACAGACAGAAACTAAAACAAGAAGCTCCCGCGCTCAGGTCTGTTCAACGCTGGTCTGACCAATTTGATTACACGCTTCGATCACGTGGATTGGGATATGTTCCGCATTGCGTCCAACAACAACATTGACGAATACGCGAGTTCATTAGAAAGTGCATCGGTGATGTTGTACCCACAGCAACTATTAAAACATTCCCAAACCAGAAACCGTGGATTGATGGCAGCATTCGCGCGAAACTGAAAGCGCGAACCACTGCTTTTAACCAGGGCAAGGTGACCGGAAACATGACCAAATACAAACAGTGTAGCTATTCCCTCCGCAAGGCAATCAAACAAGCTAAGCATCAGTATAGAGACAAAGTAGAGTTGCAATTCAACGGCTCAGACACAAGAAGTATGTGGCAGGGTCTACAGTCAATCACGGATTACAAAAAGAAAACCAGCCCCGTTCGCGGACCAGGATGTCTTGCTCCCAGACAGACTAAATAACTTCTTTGCTCGCTTTGAGGACAATACAGTGCCACTGACACGGCCCGCTACCAAAACCTGCGGACTCTCCTTCACTGCAGCCGACGTGAGTAAAACATTTAAATGTGTTAACCCTCGCAAGGCTGCCGGCCCAAACGGCATCCCCAGCCGCGTCCTCAGAGCATGCGCAGACCAGCTGGCTGGTGTGTTTACGGACATATTCAATCCATCCTTATCCCAGTCTGCTGTTCCCACATGCTTTAAGAGGGCCACTATTGTTCCTGTTCCCAAGAAAGCTAAGGTAACTGAGCTAAACGATTACCGCCCCGTAGTACTCACTTCCGTCATCATGAAGTGCTTTGAGAGACTAGTCAAGGACCATATCACCTCCACCCTACCTAACACCCTAGACCCACTCCAATTTGCTTACCGCCCCAATAGGTCCACAGACGACGCAATCGCAACCACACTGCACACTGCCCTAACCCATCTGGACAAGAGGAATACCTATGTGAGAATGCTGTTCATCGACTACAGCTCAGCATTTAACACCATAGTACCCTCCAAACTCGTCATTAAGCTCGAGACCCTGGGTCTCGATCCCGCCCTGTGCAACTGGGTACTGGACTTCCTGACGGGCCGCCCCCTGGTGTTGAGGGTAGGTAACAACATCTCCACCCCGCTGATCTTCAACACTGGGGCCCCACAAGGGTGCGTTCTGAGCCCTCTCCTGTACTCCCTGTTCACCCACGACTGCGTGGCCATGCTCGCCTCCAACTCAATCATCAAGTTCACAGACGACACTACAGTGGTAGGCTTGATTACCAACAACGACGTGACGGCCTACAGGGAGGAGGTGAGGGCCCTCGGAGTGTGGTGTCAGGAAAATAACCTCACACTCAACGTCAACAGAACAAAGGAGATGATTGTGGACTTCAGGAAACAGCAGAGGGAGCACCCCCCTATCCACATCGACGGGACAGTAGTGGAGAAGGTAGTAAGTTTTAAGTTCCTCGGCGTACACATCACGGACAAACTGAATTGGTCCACCCACATAGACAGCGTGGTGAAGAAGGCGCAACAGCGCTCTGTCCCCTTGGAACTGTTATCTTCACAGGTCTGTCAATTAGACTCCTTTCAAGTCCCAAACTGTAAGTATAAGAACAAGGAATCAACAAATGGGCCTAAACTGGGGGTCTAAATTTGGCTACTGGATCAAAGGTCCATCGCACTAGAATTACTGGTACTTCTATAGCTCTCTGGTTGGTTTATCCTGTTGTGGGGGTGAAGAAGTGCACTCCCTTACTGAAGGCTACTACGTGCCAAGCCCTCAATGTCCCTTGCCTCAACAACCACTCTACTGTATCTACGGTATGTCATATATACAGTACTGCCTCTACAACACATTATATATACAGTACTGTATCTACTGTAAATCATATATACAGTACTGTATCTACTGTAAATCATATATACAGTACTGCCTCTACAATACATTATATATAGAGTACTGTATCTACTGTAAAGCATATATACAGTACTGCCTCTACAATAAATTATACATAGAGTACTGTATCTACTGTAAAGTATATATACAGTACTGTATCAACAGTATATCACATATACAGGTCTGTATCTACTGTAAAGTATATATACAGTACTGTATCTACAGTAAATAATTTATACAGTAATGCATCTACAGTAAATCATATAAACAGTACTGTATTTACAGTAAATAACATAGGCTGAATATACCAATTACACCAACACGTTCCTGATATTGAGTTGCCCTCAAAACCGCCTCAATTCGTTGCAGCATGGACTCTACAAGCGGTCCATGTTGACTCAATTGCTTCTCACAGTTGTGTCATGTTGGCTGGATGTCCTTTGGGTGGTGGACCGTTCTTGATACACACGTGAAACTGTTGAGCTTGAAAAACGTAGCAGTGTTGCAGTTCTGGACACAGACTGGTGGGCCAGGCACCTACTACCATACCTTGCTCGAAGGCACCGTTTCTGAATGGCACACACACACACAATCCATGCCTCAATTGTCTCAAGGCTTAACCTGTCTCCCCCCTTCATCTACACCAGTGGTCACCAACCGTTCGATTGCGACAGACTGGTCGATCTTCAAGGCATTCCTAGTCGATCACCAAACATTGCTGTAGAAAAGCCAACGATAAAGGCATATAAAGGCTTGCGCCCCTTTGTTTGTGTTGCGCTCTTAACGGTAGGTGCACTTGATACATAAGCCCTGCGCACCGGGTATGCAAAGTGTTCCCAATTTTGAAAATTTCGTTTGTCTTAAAAAAAAAAAAACTCCGCCAACCCAGAGGACCGGGAGATCTGTGGCTAAATTGAGTCCGTCTACTGCGCTGGTCAAGCGGATAGCTCAAATCACCGTGCCTAGCTACAACTTCCCCGGCCACAGCTACGTTTGATACTAGCCTACGTAAGATATCATAACTTTTAAAACCATGACCAGAGAGAGGCTGTCAAATAATACAGAAAAGAGCGTCTGTTTTTATCAGTGAGTTCATGTCTAGGTTTATTTCAACACTGTCAACGCTGGTTTTATTCAACACTATTGTAACGACCCTGGGTTTATAAGCGCGGAAATCGTCTCTGCCGCACGAGCATGCTTTTGCGGCACAGTCGATAGTGCGCCGGACCTCGGCCTCGAAGGTCGAGGGTTCGAGACCTGCTTCCCTGCTGTTTCAATACACTATTATACAACTTCCACTCGCGCTGCAGCTGTACTGAATGAGTAGCCAGGTGTATCTATAACCCTGAGCTGTATTATTATTAGCTGCTTGTCTTGTCTAATTTAATATCGAGGAGTATTTCACTTTCTCTGGTCATAGAAACAACATTAATTTGAGACGAATGCGGGGTTCAAGACCATTGGGAACTCGAAAAAAAATTGAACGGTCATCCATCTCGGGAACTCAGGCATCTATCCAGAGCTCCGAGTTTCAAACCTGAAGTTCCCCGAAGTCATGATTTGACCTCGTTTTCCCCCCCAGATTTCCCACTTGCCTTGAAAGCAGCACGACCATCAGATGCAGGTACTGTAGCATCCGACCAGTAAAATAAAAAAGCGAATTATTTGCAAATGATTTCAATTGATGCTCAGCTATGCCTCGCAAGTGTTACAGCAATTGATCTATTTTGTTATCAAAACTCAAGTTCAAATATAATCTGGTCTGAGAATAACAATATTGGCAGAATAGGCATATAGCCAATATGCTGTGATAATGTATTAGACCTACGGCACAAACCTAATTTCTGCAGAAATATCTTTATTAGGGCTCCCGAGTGGCGCAACGGTCTAAGGCACTGCAGTGTCACTACAGACACCCTGGTTTGAATCCAGGCTGTATCACAACCGGCTGTGATTGGGAGTCCCATAGGGCAGCACACAATTGGTCCAGCATTGTTAGGGTTTGGCCGGGATAGGCTGTCATTGTAAATGAGTATTTGTTCTTTAACTGACTTGCCTAGTTAAATAAACATTACAAAAAAATAATAATTAAGTTAATGTTACATTTAAGTCATGTTTAAAAAGAATTTGAGCGCTTTTTGACTAAGAAACTGATATTCACTCAGAAAAGATTGGAGACCCCTGATCTACACAGATTGAAGTGGATTTAACAAGTAACATCAATAAGGTATCATAGCTTTCACCTGGATTCACCTGGTCAGTCTACGGCATGGAAAGAGCAGGTGTTCTTAATGTTTTGAGACAGGAGGGGAGGCTATTTTAGAGGATTTGTCCGAGGTCCAATTTCCTCCTATGTGGAATTTACAATTTTAATAGATGTTTTATTTACTGTAGACAGTACTTTTTATATAACAACATATAATATATAATATATATATATAAATACACATATAGTAACTGTAGATACAGTACCTTCAGAAAGTATTCAGACCCCTTGAATTTCTACATTGTTACAGCCTTATTCTAAAATGGATAAAAAATATAAAAAATCCTCATCGATCTACATGCAATACCCCATAATGACAAATGTTAGACATGTTTGCTAATTTATAAAAAAAAAAAAAAACTGAAATATCACATTTACATAAGTATTCAGACCCTTTACTCAGAACTTTTTTTGAAGCACGTTTGGCAGCGATTACAGCCCAGAGTCTTCTTGGGTATGACGCTACAAGCTTGGCACACCTGTATTTGGGGAGTTTCTCCCATTCTTCTCTGCATATTCTCTCAAGCTCTGTCAGGTTGGATGGGGAGCGTCGCTGCACAGCTATTTTCAGGTCTCTCCAGAGATGTTTGATCGAGTTCAAGTCCGGGCTCTGGCTGGGCCACTCAAGGACATTCAGAGACTTGTACCAAAGCCACTCCTGCATTGTCTTGGCTGTGTACTTAGGGTCGTTGTCCTGTTGGAGGGGAACCTTCGCCCCAGTCTGAGGTCCTGAGTGCTCCGGAGCAGGTTTTCATCAAGGATCTCTCTGTACTTTGCTCTGTTCATCTTTCCCTCGATCCTGACTAGTCTCCCAGTCCCTACAGCTGAAAAACATCCCCACAGCATGTTGCTGCCACCACCATGATTCACCGTAGGGATAGTGCCATGTTCCCTCCAGACGTGACGCTTGGCATTCAGGCTAAACTCCATGTGTAACTCTGTGTCGTTGTATCTGTCGAACTGCTTTGCTTTATCTTGGCCAGGTCGCAATTGTAAATGAGAACTTGTTCTCAACTTGCCTACCTGGTTAAATAAAGGTAAAATAAATAAATAAAATAAATAAATAAACAGTTCAATCTTGGTTTCATCAGACCGGAGAATCTTGTTTCTCATGATCTGATAGTCTTTTAGGTGCCTCTTGGCAAACTCCAAGCGGGCTGTCATGTGCCTTTTACTGAGGAGTGGCTTCCGTCTGGCCACTCTACCATAAAAGCCTGATTTGTGGAGTGCTGCAGAGATGGTTGTCCTTCTGGAAGGTTCTCCCATCTCCACAGAGGAACTCCAGAGCTCTGTCAGAGTGACCATCGGGTTCTTGGTCACCTCCCTGAGCAAGGCCCTTCTCCCCCGATTGCTCAGTATGGCCGGGTGGTCAGCTTTAGGAAGAGTCTTGGTGGTTCCAAACTCCTTCCATTTAAGAATGATGGAGGCCACTGTATTCTTGGGGACCTTCAATGCTGCAGAATTTCCCCAGATCTGTGCCTCGACACAATCATGTCTCGGGAACTCTAAGGACAATTCCTTTGACCTCATGGCTTGGCTTTTGCTTTGACATGTCCAATCACAGGTGGACTCCAATCAACAGGATGCACCGGAGCTCAATTTCGAGTCTCATAACAAAGGTTCTGAATACTTATGTAAATAAAGTATTTATGTTTGTTTTTTTAAATACATTTGCAAACATTAAAGAAAAATCAGTTTTCACTTTGTCATTATGGGATATTGTGTGTAGATTGCTGAGATTTTTAAAAATGTATTTAATCAATTTTAGAATAAGACTGTAACGTAATAAAATGTGGAAAAGTTCAAGGGATCTGAATACTTTCCAAAGGCACTGTATCTACAGTAAATCATATATATATCACTGTATCTACAGTAAATCATATATATATCACTGTATCTACAGTAAATCATATATATATCATTGTATCTACAGTAAATCATATATATATATCACTGTATCTACAGTAAATCATATATATCTACAGTAAATCATATATATATCACTGTATCTACAGTAAATCATATATATATCACTGTATCTACAGTAAATCATATATATATCACTGTATCTACAGTAAATCATATATATATATATCACTGTATCTACAGTAAATCATATATATATCACTGTATCTACAGTAAATCATATATATATCACTGTATCTACAGTAAATCATATATATATCACTGTATCTACAGTAAATCATATATATATATCACTGTATCTACAGTAAATCATATATATATCACTGTATCTACAGTAAATCATATATATATATCACTGTATCTACAGTAAATCATATATATATCACTGTATCTACAGTAAATCATATATATATATCACTGTATCTACAGTAAATCATATATATATCACTGTATCTACAGTAAATCATATATATATCATTGTATCTACAGTAAATCATATATATATCATTGTATCTACAGTAAATCATATATATATCACTGTATCTACAGTAAATCATATATATATCACTGTATCTACAGTAAATCATATATATATCACTGTATCTACAGTAAATCATATATATATCACTGTATCTACAGTAAATCATATATATATCACTGTATCTACAGTAAATAAAACATCAAGTCAAATTGTAGATTCCACATGAGAGGAAATTGGAAATTGTGCTTTAGCAAAGTGGGTGGGGTTATATCCTTCCTGTTTGGCCCTGTCCGGGGGTGTTCTCGGATGGGGCCACAGTGTCTCCTGACCCCTCCTGTCTCAGCCTCCAGTATTTATGCTGCAGTAGTTTATGTGTCGGGGGTCTAGGGTCAGTTTGTTATATCTGGAGTACTTCTCCTGTCCTATTCGGTGTCCTGTGTGAATCTAAGTGTACGTTCT